>NC_057809.1:151448327-151550472 GCF_018294505.1 Triticum aestivum
CTACCGAGTGAAGAGCAAACCTCTCACTCGGGGGCTTAGCTGCAGCCCAGTGCTCGCCTAAGATATAAAAAATCCTACCGAGTGAAGAGCAAACCTCTCACTCGGGGGCTTAGCTGCAGCCCAGTGCTCGCCTAAGATATAAAAATCCTACCGAGTGAAGAGCAAACCTCTCACTCGGGGGCTTAGCTGCAGCCCAGTGCTCGCCTAAGATATAGAAATCCTACCGAGTGAAGAGCAAACCTCTCACTCGGGAGGCTTAGCTGCAGCCCAGCGCTCGCCTAAGTGGATTAAGGAACAAGTCGACTGCAGTGAGCGTCTTGCTTTGAACCTGCAAAAGACATTTCGAGCCAAAAGCAATCATATTCAAACACCAAATTCAAGTTCAGATCGATACCTAAAGGAACCGAAAGTGCTCAGGCGCTAAGCCTGTTAAGGATTATCGGTTACAACTCCACTCGGCATACCGAGGCAAATTTAAAGCATCGAGCTTAGAAGAAGTTTTTTACCCCTCCTGTGGAGGGCTGGAAGGTGCAACAAACTCATCAAGATCAATTCCATCTGCGATACGAGTGGCAGCAGCAAGGAAAGTTTCCATAAAGGACCTGAAGTCGTGTTTCTTGGTGTTGGCCACTTGGAGGGCAGCCAGCTTGTCTTCTCGCGCATCTTTGCAGTGGACTCGGGCCAGACACAGAGCAACATCTGCACCACACCGAGCCGAGGACTTTTTCCACTCCTGCACTCGACCAGGGACAGCATTCAAACGAGCCATCAGCGACTCGAGGTCGTTCTGGAGTGTCTCCCCGGGCCAGAGCGTTGAGTCGATGCGAGATGTGGCGACCTTCAGCCTTGCAAGATAGTCCACGGCAGCTGCAACACGGGACTCCAGTCGGAAAACATTCATGGCAACTTCGTCGTTCACCGGAGAATTGACGGGGTCAAGGTTTGGTTCCAGCCGGCTAGTCTCTTCTTCAAAGTTTTAACAAAATTCTGCAAGGACGATCACCGAGTCAAAGCAGTGGTCGAATGAAAAAACCACAGTTGAAAGTGATTGTTGAAGGTTTACCTTCAAGCATAAGAAACAGCTTCTTGGCAAGACCACTCAGGAAGGCCTCCAGATCATTTTTCTTCTCAAGAGCAGCTTTCAGATTGGTATTTTCTTGTTCAAGCTTGGTAACTGAAGCTAACTTCTCGTCGGCAAGCTTGATCCTCTCAGCTAGTTCAAGGTCTTTTTTCCTTTGGGCCTCCCTCACCTTACCTGCAAGTTACAGCAAGATCAGATTTTGAAACAAATGAAGGGAAAAAGCAGTCGTCGAGGTCTCACCGAACATACCTTCGGTCTCCTCCTTTGCCTTCGTCAGATTCTCCTGAACCAGCTTCAAATTCAGCTCGAGCTGAATGTGCTTGTTTTCCAGTTCAGTGTAGCGAGCCGCAAGGTCACAGGAGTTCTGCGAAGAACCAATCGACTAAATGTCAAAAATAATTCACTTCCGAGTGGAAAAGGAAAAATCACGCGTTTCTAAGACTACAGCCGAATCCAAGCATTCGACCGTAGTCTCGGGGACTACACCCAGTGGGTGCACTCAGCGTGCCCCCACTAATCCTATTGAAGACAGAGTCGACCAGTCGACCGGTTTGCGAAATCCAGTCGCCATCGTCGAATGACGGAAAGACTAAAATTATAAAGCCTAAGGCCGACTGCCAGCAGTCGACCTTAGCCTTGGGGACTACACCCAGTGGGTGCACTCAGCGTGCCCCCACTAATCCTATTGAAGACAGAGTCGACCAGTCGACCTCAAAAAAAAACAAGATGTATTCTTTAAGACTATAACCGACTGCCAGCAGTCGACCACAGTCTCGGGGACTACACCCAGTGGGTGCACTCAGCGTGCCCCCACCGGTTTGCGAAATCCATTCGCCGTAGTCGAATGACGGAGAGACTGAAATTATAAAGCCTAAGGCCGACTGCCAGCAGTCAACCTTAGCCTTGGGGACTACACCCAGCGGGTGCACTCAGCGTGCCCCCGCTAACACGGAGTTTAAATCGACACACCCACTGGGTGACTACTATAAATTCTGGAAAGAAAAGTTTGAAGGGCGGAACATTCCTTTGAACAAGTGGTGGTCGACTGACCTGAACATTCCTTTGAAGGGCGGAACTGGCGTCGTAAGCTGCCTGGCTCGCATCCCGGATGGTCTTCAACTGCTCCATCATGATACCTGCCTGGCGTATCGCCTTGTTCGCGATGCCAGCTTGGTCCTCTGGGACGTGGTGCATGGTGAAGAGGGAGGGTTGCGGAGCACTCGTCAGCGGATCTGCGAAGGACACAGTGTGTCGAGTGGTGTTCTCCTCCTCCGCGACCAGAGTCTCAGGCACCGTCACATCCTGGGGCACCCTGCTGGCAGGCGCTTTCCTCCTCATTCTGTGCTTCAGCGGTTCCTCATCTTCATCATCATCAGGGAGAGTGATAACAACATTGGATGGAACTACAGAAAAGAATCAGAATTAGAGATCATGAGTCAGTCGACTAGAAACGGGGTTAAGAGTATAGTACCAGGTTTTGAGGTTGCTGCGTCCTCCATCTCATGATCGTCAGCCCGGGATGAGGTCTCAGAAGTAGCAGCACTGCAACTCCAAAGAGTCAGTCGACTAACTCCAGCGCCAACCAGAGATAAGTTCACGCAAAACAAGAAGACTTAAGCAACATGATTACCCTGACATGGTGGGGATGGACACCTTCATCTTCGGCAGGTGCTTGGTCGGCTTTGACGGGGCCGCCCTGGGCTGCTTCGACGCCTTTTCAGTCGGTGCCGGAGAGGTGGTCCGAGGGCGCTTGGTCGACTGAGTGACAGTCGCAACCCCCTTGCCACGTTCAGTCGCAGGGTCATGGACAAGCTTCGACCGCCTTTCCGAGCGCGCTAGTGCAATCTCCTCCTCCTCCTCTTCCTCGTCCTCATCAACATCATCATTATCGTCATCAGTGTCATCGTCATCATCATCATACTCAGCGGTGTCCGAGTCCCACTCCTCCTCCTGGCTCTCACCCCCGCTCGCTTCTCCCTCCTCAGTCGGAGCTTGTGCTCCGTTGGGCATCGAGTACAGCTCAGTGAGGGCCTGATAGACATCCAGACAAAGATCAGTCGACCGATCGGCAGGGAAAACAGAAATAAATATGACAAGAATACAATGGGAAGTGGAGCAGACATACCTTGTTTGGATCACTGTGGCAGTCGAGTGGAGGAATCCTTCTGGCTCCGCGAGGGTTATCCTTGTTCCCAGTAACAGCGGCCATCCACCTTTCCAGAGTGGCATCGTCGACTGTTTCTGGATTGACCCGAGTCACATCCTCAGTCCCGCAGTACAGCCACATGCAATGGCTCCGGAATTGAAGAGGCTGGATACGACGCCTAAGGAAAACCTCCAGGAGATCCATACCCGTCACTCCATCCCGAACCAACTGAACTACACGCTCCATCAGCATCTTCACGTCAGCTTTCTCCTCCGGAATCACCTTCAGAGAGGAGGGCTTGTTCACTCGGTCCATGGTGAATTGAGGGAGTCCACTCGACTGTCCCGGCGTCGACTGATCCTGGCAGTAGAACCAGGTCGACTGCCAGCCTCTGACTGACTCGGGAAATGTCATGGCTGGGAAGGTGCTCTTGCTCCTCACCTGGATCCCCAGACCCCCACACATTTGGACAACTCGGGTTTTTTCGTCGCCTGGGCTCGCCTTCTTCACGGTCTGAGAGCGACACGTGAATATGTGCTTGAACAAGCCCCAATGCGGTCGACAACCCAGAAAACTCTCACACATGGACACAAACGCGGCAAGATAGGCGATAGAATTCGGGGTGAAGTGGTGGAGTTGCGCTCCAAAGAAGTTCAAGAAACCACGAAAGAAAATGCTCGGCGGCAAAGAGAATCCGCGGTCGACATGGGTAGCCAGAAGCACACACTCACCCTCTTCTGGCTGGGGCTGCCACTCTTTCCCCGGAAGCCTTGCAGCTCCATGAGGGATCAGGCCCTCGTTGGCCATGTCGAGGAGATCCTTCTCCG
The DNA here is from genome assembly GCF_018294505.1 of Triticum aestivum. Taxonomy (NCBI): domain Eukaryota; kingdom Viridiplantae; phylum Streptophyta; class Magnoliopsida; order Poales; family Poaceae; genus Triticum; species Triticum aestivum. The sequence continues at coordinate 151,452,382 of NC_057809.1, forward strand.
TGATGGTCGACTGGATCCAATCTCCCTGGACCCAGCCTTTCGGCAGGCGAGATCTAGACGAAGACCCGTCGCGGCTGGTGGATCTCCCCTTCGCCCTCTCCGTCGCCGACGCCTTCTTCACGCGTTCCAGCGCCGCCGTCTTCTCCTTGACCATGGCTACCGGCGAGGCGCGCGAGGAGAGGTTGTGCGGAGGCGAGAGCGAGCGCGTTGGGCAGAGACGAAGGGAGTAGAGGGAGAATGCTGAGGCACTGTTCAAAAAACCCTCGCTGGGCGCATTTATAAGATCCCTTCCGAGTGGATGATAGGTGGGCCCGGTCGATCTAATCATATCCTGAAACAGTTGTGCGAGCATGATACGTGGCGAAAAAAGCGGCGCGGAGATCGAGGTGTTTATGCCCCGTCCCATCCGAGCGCCGCGGACCGCTCCGCTTCGCGCGCTCCCCCAAATTCCGTATCCCGCGGAATCCGCGAACGGCAGATCAGTCTGCCAGATGCGGGATTCCCTGCGATCCGTTGCTCAGAAATCAGCGAAGTCCAAAAGATCACTCGACGAAGAAAAAGAATGGATCGAGTCGACTGAAGAAAAGTTGCTCACTATCAACAAAGAGGTTTTTTGGTTCAAAGCAACGCACGACTAGCATGCGAAGGCTAATCGGAAACAACATCAACTCCTTCATCACTCAAGCCTCAATCCATTCGGGGGCTAATGATGGAGTCATGTACCTAGGGTAGGGTCACAGACCTGATCTAAGTACCCTGCCCAGGGGCATCCTTAGAAGAGATCACCTTCCAGTCGACCTACAAGGGACTCACTCGACTGACTTGAAGGACTCGACCACGAAGACTCACTCGACCACCAGAAGGTCAAGAGGCACTCTGCACTGCAACGGTCTGTAATTAAGTAGACTTTATGATAGTAAAGACACTTTATGTGGGGCGTTACCAGTAACGCCCCGGACTTAACGCACCTTAAACCCTCTCCTACGTGGGCTGGCTGGGGTCCTAGCGCACTCTATATAAGCCACCCCCCTCCACAGGTAGAAGGGTTCGGCACCCTGTAATTCATATACACATAATCCACTCGACTGCCTCCGGGCTCCGAGACGTAGGGCTTTTACTTCCTCCGAGAAGGGCCTGAACTCGTACATCTCTTGTGCTTACAACCTCTCCATAGCTAGGACCTTGCCTCTTCATACCTACCCCCCACTCTACTGTCAGACTTAGAACCACGACATGGACCCCAGAGACCGAGGCAACATTGCAGGATCTGAAGAAATACCTTTCCTCTACACCAATACTAGTTGCGCCTAAACCATAAGAGCCGTTGCTGCTATATCTCGCGGCGACGAATCAAGTGGTCAGTTCCATACTAGTGGTGCAGAGGGAGGTCGGTAAAGAGGCGGTGGCGATGGCGGGTCTGGCAGATGGCAAGCCAGAGATTCCCCTGGCAAGGACCGATGCCGGCAAGGAAAGGCCCCCGGCAGAGTCTGACGCCATCAGGACAGGCCCCATGAAATCAAATGAGGTGGTGTAGAAGAAGAAGATGATGCAGCACCAACTTTACTTTGTCAGCTCCCTCCTACAGGGGCTAGGTCAAGGTACTCTGGTGTGCAGAAATTTCTCTTCAGCCTCCTTATGGCCTCGAGGAAGCTGCATCACTACTTCCAAGCACACGAAATCACCATCGTCATCCGCCTCCCATTACAACGGATAGTGCACAACCCAGACGCAACCGGAAGGATTGTGGAGTCGGCCTTGGAGCTTTCGAGCTTTGGTTTGAAGTTTGAAAGTACTTCGACAATCTAGAGCAAAGTCTTGGCGGAGTTCATTGCAGAATGGACCTCAACGCCTGACGAGGAAATCCCGGAGACCACCCTCCCCAGCAAGGAAGCAAGTCACAACTAGATCATGTACTTTGACGGGGCTTTCTCGCTGCAAGGCGCTGGTGCTGGTGTGCTGCTCGTCGCACCCACCGGAGAGCACCGTAAGTATGTAATCTAGATGCACTTTCCCAGGGAGATGTCCACCAACGACATTGCTGAATACGAGGGGCTGCTTGCCGGCCTCAGGATCGCGGCGGACCTCGGGGTCAAAAAGCTCATCGCCAGGGGCGATTCACAACTTGTCATCAGACAAGTTAACAAAGATTATCAGAGCCCATAGATGGAGGCCTACGTGGATGAGGTGAGGAAGCTGGAGGAGCACTTTGACGGTATACAAGAGGAGCATGTTCCCCGAGAAGAGAACGACATCGCCGATTACCTGTCAAAGCGCGCTGCATTCAAGCTATCTGTGGAACCAGGTACTTTTTTGCTTTGACTAACTCAACCATCTGTCGAACCATCGATGGAGCAAAACAAACAGAGGAAATCAGGCCCCGAAAAGTACTTTCCCATTGAGCCCCCAGGGGCCGCCGACAAGGATGTTGCCGCGGATCCCGAGCCTGCCGAGGGGTGACTGACTTTGGCGGGCCGTCAATCCCTGGCCGTAGAGACGGCCGCTCCCATGGCAGAAGAAATGCCTTTGGTCCTTGCTGTCGAGCCCCAGGCTCCGACATGGGCATAGCATATCGTCCAATTCCTCCAAACATGGGAGCTTCCTGAGGAGCAGGAAGAAGCGGAGAAAGTAGCCTGTCGGTCTGCCATGTATCAGTTCGTTGAGGACGTCCTGTACAAGAAGAGACCGGACGGCGTGAAATTGAAGTGCATCCCCCGAGAGGAAGGACTGGAGCTGTTGGGGGAGATACACAGAGCCATATGTGGCTCCCACATAGGGTCAAGGGCCCTTGCCGGCAAGGCATTCCGTTAGGGTTTCTTCTGGCCCACTGCCCTCCACGATGCAATGGCACTAGTAACCAAGTGTGAAGCGTGTCAGTTCCATTCAAAGAAGCTTCATCAACTAGCTCAAGCACTTCAAACAATTCCTCTTTCCTGGCCATTCTCGGTCTAGGGGCTCGACATCCTGGGCCCTTCCCCCACGCTTTCGGGGGTTTGAGTACTTGTACGTTGCGATCGACAAGTTCACAAAGTGGCCAGAGGTGGAAGCAGTGAGGAAGGTGACAGCATAGTCAGCCGTCAAGTTCTTCAAGGGGCTAGTGTGTCATTTTGGTGTGCCAAACAAAGTCATCACCGACAACGGCATGCAGTTCACAAGCCACACCTTCATGCAATACATCCAATACCTCAGCAGCAGGGTCTGTTTCGCTTCCGTGGCACACCCACCGAGCAACGGCCAGGCGGAGAGGGCAAATGCTGAAGTGTTGCGAGGCCTGAGGACAAAGACTTTTGACAGGCTGCACAAGAGCGAAAAGCGCTGGATTGATGAGTTGCCGGCGGTTCTTTGGTTGATCAGAACGACACCAAATCGAGCCATCAGCCAGACACCCTTTGCCCTAGTTTACGGGGCAGAAGTAGTTCTCCCCATGGAACTCATATACGGGTCACCTTGAGTGCTCGCTTACGACAAGCTTGAGCAAGAGAAATTGCGGCAAGATGACGCAACGCTCCTTGAGGAAGTTCGTCTTCGGGCGGCTGTGAGAGCAGCACGCTACCAACAAGCCTTGCGCCACTACCATAGCCGCAAGGTTCATGCCCGAAGCTTTGAGGAAGGCGACCTTATTCTTCAGCGCGTTCAGTCGGCCTAGAATTCCAACAAGTTGACGCCAAAGTGGGAAGGCCCTTATCGGGTAATACGAGTCACCAGGCCTAGCGCAGGCCGCCTGGAGACCGAAGATGCAATTCCAATGAGCAACTCCTGGAACATTGAACATCTTCGCAACCCCGGCAACCCACCTTTTGTACAAGCCTTGCCGGCAAGGCATGTAACCCTCTGTACAAAGCCAGGCGCAGACCTTGAGCATAAATAAATGAAGCACTGGCGCCCTAAGTTTTAGCATGCATACTAGGTTAAGTCTCTCCCTCGGTTAGGGTTGGTAGTGCCACTACAAAAAAATACACTTCCGTGATGATACGTGTTTGTCACAATAGGTCGCGTTTTTTGTCATGCATGTACATCCATGACAAATTTATGACAGAATCAAGATAGTCATACATGTGCTGTCGTAGAAGTGTTCCATGACATTACCAAAATTATCATCACGGAAGTGTCCACTTCCATGACAATAAATCGGGCGTCACAGAAGTGCTTTCGTCAAGGGTGACCGACATGTGGCATCCACCATAACGGAACGCCGTTAAGCTATCAGATCGGGTTTTGGATCCGGTAACCCGTTAACAGCCCCGACCAATGGGGATTTTCCACGTGTAAAATCATCATTGGCTGGAGGAGACACGTGTCAGGTCCGCGTTGGCACAGGTGTCACTCATCCAATGGGCGAGACGCGCCTATGATATGTTGACACGTGGACCGGCCCATCAAGTTTAAATGGGCCGGCCCAACTGAAGGCCCACAAGATTTTGCGGACCATAATGGGCCAGCCGAGCTAAAGCCCCACGAGATTTTGCAGGCCATAATGGGCTGGCCCAGCTAAAGGCCCACAAGATTTTGTGGGCCATAATGGTCCGGCCCAGGTAAAGGCCCACAAGATTTTTGTGTGCCATAATGGGCCAGCCCAGGTAAAGGCCCACAAGATTCTTGCGGATCATAATGGGCCGGCTCAGCTAAAGGCCCACGAGATTTCGCTGACATTAATGGGCCGGCCGAGCTGTAGGCCCACAAGATTTTGAGGACCCTAGTAGGCAGGCCCATTAACTAGCTGCCATGTTTTGGGCCAAATGCCGACCCATATTTGATCCGATCCATTAATGGCCTGCCACGCTCCGGGCCTAATAGTGGCCCATATGAGATCCGGCCCGTTAAAAGCCTACTATGTTCTGGGCCAAATTACGGCCCAGATCAGGTCTGGCCCTTTAAGAGGCTTTGGGCTCAATTATGGCCCATATTAGATTCGGCCCGTCAACTGGACACTATGCTTTTGGGCCCACTTGCTAAAGGCCCACTTAGTAATTCGGCCTGATATTAGTTTTGGCTTGTTAAGGGCCTGTTTAACATTTCGGCCCTATATTAATTTCGGCCTGTTAAAAGCGAGTCATATAGTTGGGCCTAACTACGACCCGGTTTGCATCCGGCCTGCTCGCAGCCGATATCTGATTGGGCCAAACAAGGACCGAGACAATTTTGGCCTGTTAAAAGCCCGTGATTTGATTCGCACAATCATGGGCCGGGGTTCATTTCGGGCTGCTGCCGGCCCGTGAGCTATTCGACATGTTTCAGGCCCAACCTACATCATGATTGCATGACGGCCCGATTATGTACCATAATTTTACGGTTTGGCCGGTTTACTGCCAAGACAGGATATATATACAGTAAAATAAATGCAGCATCGTGAATAAGAAAAAACCTAGACTCTACAATAAAGAAATTACATCATATTACATCCACTGGGCATCAAAGTTCGCCACTATGATAATAAAGCACAAGTAGACAACAGATTACATACATTGGGCATCAAAGATCGCCAACAGTGCAAATAAACACGCCGACAAAATAATATACAAAACCGACAGCACTTCAATAGAGTTCAAGAAAGGCTAGCCCTGCTGGGGAGCTGCAACGCAAGCAGCTGAGCAAGATGATGAGACTGTGCTTGTTCAACACTTATATCTTCCTCACTCTGAAAGATAAACAAGCAGAAAGATGACAGGTTTTGCAGATAAAAGTATCAGTGCTGACAATTCATCACATTTCTTAGTAATGAATAAAGTGACACAGTTTAAAATTGCATTAACACAATATGGTATTGTTCAGGTCAAGACATGGCAGGAAATGACATTGTGAAGGAGTTGGTAGCTTCACGACACCACTGGATTACAGATCAAGAACTCATAAGTATCAATGGTTAGTGTGCTGTCAATTTATACCATTTCAGATTGGCAAATAAAGAGACGGTTTAAATAATAGTAGAATGATATGACATTGTTCATAGTTAAGACATTGCAGAATATGACATTGTGCTGTAGTGGGTAGGTTCACCACACCACTGGATTACGGATGAAGAACAGAAGCATACATGCAGTGCAAAAGAAGATCACTTGCTCTGTATATTTTAATTTACATGGTATGACGAAGGAACTTGGTTGTACAACCGAAAACTTAAATTGAGAAAGGGAAAACTTTTGTTTATGAACTACATAATAAACTTTAAATAAGCAATTTGATGCAAACACAAAAAATAAACAGCTATTGCAGTCATGCCTAACCAAATATATACAACAAAGTTTGAAGGCTTGAGATGGACAAACATACATTATTGGTGAAGACAACCTCTATAAAGGCCTTGTCCATGCTGATGGGGGTGGGGGGCAATTCAAGAAGTTTACCACAGAATCTTCTTCAAATGCATTGCCTTTATTCTACATTTTGTTAAGAGTAAATATAGATGTGATAATATACAAAAAAATGGAGAATATTTAAGATAAGATGAAGAGTGATGCTACATAACCAAGTAGCTATAAATGTAAGTGCAGCGATACAGGCAAAAGGTACAGCCAAGAGCAATGCACGGCTAAACTTCTTCAGTACCAACCTTGTGGTAAGAGTAAATATAGATCGGATGTGTAGAAAATGGAGGGCAAAGGAAAATAAGTTGTAGAGTGATGGTACATGAACAACTACCTGTCATTATAAGTACACATATAAATGACAACATGTACTTACAAGAACAATGCAGAGCTAAAAAACATTGGCATTGGATATATTCTACACTAATGTAACCATTCATACAGATCAGATAATTTGGAGTGAACAATTGATAAGCAAGCTATCATGCATACTGCTGTCACATAATGAACCGGGTATGTATGCAAGTATAGTGATACAGGACAACAAGTACTAACAAGAGCAAAGCAGCGGGCAACATATTTGCGATATCCTGTCGTTCTTGTCAAACCGGAATTCTTCTTCGAGCAGATTTCCTGCAAAAAAGATTTGTAAGGCACATGCAGAAAAGTAGAAGTTCAAATTGTCATGTGATTTCATAGACAGTACCTCATCCTGGGAACGAGACCAGTGCATAACAAGGTTTTTCCATTCAATGTCTTCTAAATTTAGCACATGAGACTTCACCGGAAATTCGTTTATAGACATGCCATCAAAGTGTGATTTCCTTAGGTAACACTGATACTGCTGCAATGCTTCCTTGAAAAGCACAAGCAAGCTTTGCTCGTCATGACTATCCAGATTGACCCTCGCCTAGTTACAACAATGGAATGTAAATCATTGATGTGTTCAATCAGTAGAAAACAGGAAAATAATAACCATGAATAATAGCACTTACACGTAAGTTGGACAGGAAGATGTGAAAATGGTGTTTGTCTTCACAATAATCTTCCCATGATGGGAATATATTCACATAGTCCCTAACAACATTCAAAGCATTGTCTTTTAAACTGGGATTAAATGGAATGGGGTTCCAATTTGCAAGAATTGGCCGTCTCTGCAGTTGGGATAGGTCTTTGTCGGTGTACTGGGAACGGGGGTCCCCAGACTTGCCTGCCTGCGGCCTGCGGCGTGGCTCAAAAGGGGGCCCAGCGCGGCCCATCTTCATCAACACAGACCCAAGACCCTCACGAGGGGCGAAGCCTCGCGGGGCGGACGACATGGAGCTTCCTCAGGCATGGCCTCATCAGGCCGGCTCGCGAGGAGGCGGAGAGATCAAGGCGGGGTACCTCACGAGGTGCCCGTGACGCAAGCTATGACGATCGAAGGCGCCAGGCGGGCGCCAGCCGCGCAGTGTCCTCCTTTCCTCTTTGGTGCAAAGGGAGCAAGCGCAGGCGAGAGCATCAAGCAAAGGCACCCGTTTCGATGCAACGAGACCAAGACCAGTCCAACGGCAGGGAGGAAGTCATTGTGGAGCCCTAGCCAGCGTCACCACCAGAGTCTTTGGCAGGCAAGGACCAACTTTAGTCAGGATAAGTGTACCAGATGTTCCCCTTCAAAATGGCCAATTGTTGGCGCCCTTCCTGCTCAATATTTGGGAAGAGGCCTAGGGCCTTTGCCTATAAATAGGACTAGCCACCCACAGGGAAGGGAGGATGGTATTCAAGAGATAGGAGGGCGATCAAGAGATAGGACCGGGACTGAAATCAGAGAGAGAATCGAGAAGAGAGAGAGAGAGAGAGAGAAGGGTGATTGAACTCCTCCCAGCAGTTCATCGCCCTAGCCAGGAACAGACCCTCACGAGGCTGTTCTTCCTTGTATTTCTCATCATCATCAACCCAAGAGGCAATCCACCACACCACACACTGGAGTAGGGTATTACACCACAACGGTGGCCCGAACCAGTATAAAACCTGTGTCTCTTGTGCTGTTCTTTCCATAGTTTAGATCTTAGCGAGGCAGAGGGGTGCAGGTAGGTAGAAGGCGAAATCTCTGCGCGCACCCCAGTGTTCGAACCTCAAGTGTCTGCCGGAACCCGGAATCCGACATTTGGCGCGCCAGGTAGGGGTGCGCCGGAATTTGTCTTCCACTACCCTGTTCTCCTCCGACCATCGCGTCTATGTCTGACGCTCGTCGGGCCCGCGCCGAGCGCCGGGCTGTTCTCGCTTCCCACGTCGCCAAGATGGCTCCTGTCGGCGGGCGTCCTCGCCGTTCCTCGTCACCTGCCGTCAACGCCGCCACCGGCCCAGCGGGGGACGAGCAGCAAGCGTCGTCTCAGCATCCGTCCGTGCGGCAAGACGGCTGCACCGCTACTCCCTCGCTCACCCCAGCTAGTTCTTCGTCCCGCGCGCTCCGCGCACCCATGGAGGCTCGAGCTGCACTCATCGCGGCAAACAAGCTCCTGCGCTACCGTCCCGTTGACGACGTCTACAAAGAATGGCTCGACCGCGTCACCAAGCTCGTCCGCGCCGCAGGGGGCTCTCCTGCGCCGTCCGTTCCGCTGCACCACACCCCGCCCCGCGCGGGCGACGAAGCTCCGGCGGCGCCCCGGCCGCCTCCTCCTCAAGAAGGCGCCATGGCTCCAAGGCGCGTGGCCCCTGGGCGAAACCCGCTCCATCAGGTGCCAGCGCGTCAAGAGTAGAGCTGCCAAGAAGTCCCTCGCCCGCGAGAAGCTGCCCGGGCGCTCCCTACTCCAGCACGTCGCGACCATGCTCCTGCTCCCGCACGTCAAGACCCCGCGCTGCTCCCAGCTGCAGCGCGTGGGGACATGCAAGACCAAGCTCTCCGTCACCCAAGGCCTCCCATGGCCACAGCAGGCTACCGTGCCTTCACCACCGAGCTATGCAGCATCGCGTGGCCCGGCAAGTTCAAGCCAGACCTGCCTCCTCGTTAGGACGGCACGGCCGACCCTGCGGAGTTCCTCCAGCTCTATGAGCTGGGCATCGAAGGTGCCAACGGAGACGAGAAGGTCATGGCGAACTGGTTTCCCATGGCACTCAAGGACGGGGCCCGCACCTGGCTCCTGAACCTGGCTCCAGGCACGATCTCCTCCTGGGACGAGATGCGCACCCGCTTCATCGCCAACTTCCAAGGTACTTGCGACCGGCCACCCGCCGTGAGCGACATGCGCCGCATCAAGCAACAACCCGGAGAGACCCTGCAGAAGTACATCCAGTGCTTCAACAACGCATGCCTCAAGATTCCCAAGGTGACTGAGGAGGCCATCAGCTCAGCCTTCTCCAACGGCGTGCGCGATGTCAAGATGAAGGAGGAACTGGCGATGCATGAAGACCTATGCACTTCCTTGGAGTTGTTCAACTTGGCAACCAAGTACGCCAGGGCTAAGGAAGGGCGTCTCTCCCTCCTCGAGCTGCCTGCCATAGACCCAGAAGAGAAGAAGCCCAAGGCCAAGGATGTGAAGCGCAAGGGGGCTGCCGTGCTCGCGGTAGAACCAGACACCCAGCGGGGCAGAGATCAGCCCGAATCTTCCAAGGGCAGTCGGTACTGTGTGTACCACGACCTCCACACCCACAACACCAACGAATGTCAAGAGCTTCGAGCCGTGCGAGAAGGAAGGATCGGCCGTCGCCCGACCGCGGTGACCGGGGCTACGGCCGAGGAGGAGGAAGGAACGCAGGATGCTGGGAAGATCGCTGCCCGCGCCAAGGGTGGCGCGATCAACCTCGCGAGGATCACTGGCAAGACCCGCCTCGCGAGGGAGACTGGAGGGATCAGCCTCGCGAGGATCGCCCGCAAGGCAACGCAGGCCTCCCTCCGCTACCGCCACAGCCAAGAAGAAACGAGGACCGCCATCAGGACGAGACGGCTGGGGGCTTCCAGGAGCCGCGCACGATCGCCTGCATCCTGGAAGGGGCTTAAGCCCTAGCCTCTCAATGCATCTTCAAGCAGTTCGCCCGCGAAGTGAATGTAGTCCTTCCCAAGCTGGAAGCCACACGCCCTCTCAGGTGGTCGGCGTGCGCCATCACGTTCAACTCAGCAGATCAGCTCAAGTGTGTGGCTATAGCCGGAGTCCTCCCAATGCTTTGTTCCCCAATCATCAGCAACCTGGTGGTCACCAGGACCCTCATCGATGGCGGGGCAGGGCTCAACGTCCTGTCCGTGGAAACATTCAACAATCTCCAAGTGCCCTACAACCAGCTTCAGCCAACCAAGCCTTTCTCCGGAGTCACCGACGGCTCCACGGTCCCGATTAGGCAGGTCCGCCTCCCTGTCACCTTCGGGGCACGCGACAACTATCGCACCAAGCTCATCAACTTCGACGTCGCTCACGTTCGCCCTCGACATGGGCGTACAAGGGAAGCGGGAACCCCTTCAGAGCCCTCGATGTGGGCGTACAAGGGAAGCGGGAACCCCGGCGGTGTCCGCTCGCACCAGGGCCTCGACACCACCTGATGGGCCCCCTCGTCCCGGCCGCGGAGGGCGAGCCGTTTCTTTGGCGGGAGCGGGTCTGGTTCCTCTCGGGGAGCCTTTCCCTTCTCTGCCGTCGAGAACCGGCGGATCGGAGCCATCATAGCAAGACGGAGCAAGGACCGGGAAGAAGGAGAAGCAAGAAGGGATGGACTGGAAGGGCGCGCGACGTTCCGTACTTATGGCCGGCGAAGGCCAACCGCCGACCTCCACGATCGCAGGTAATCATGACCCGCTTTGCATGCAGGGACTTGTCCAATCCATGCAGTTGCCGATGCGCCATGGGAAAGTGGAGACGCCCACGTCCAATCAACCGCCACGCGGCGCCCAAGGCCGCAGGCTGTTAGGGCCCATGGCGCTTTGTGCTTGCCCTTTCGCCTCCCTGCACGGCCAAGTCCGGGCGCGCCTTGGGCCCGGGGGCTACTGTCGGTGTTCTAGGAATGGGGGTCCCCAGACTTGCCTGCCTGTGGCCTGCGGCGTGGCTCAAAAGGGGGCCCAGCGCGGCCCGTCTTCATCAACATAGACCCAAGACCCTCGCGAGGGGCCAAGCCTCGCGGGGCGGACGACACGGAGCTTCCTCGGGCATGGCCTCATCAGGCTGGCTCGCGAGGAGGCGGAGAGATCAAGGCGGGGTACCTCACGAGGTGCCCGTGACGCAAGCCATGATGACTAAAGGCGCCAGGCGGGCGCCAGCCGCACAGTGTCCTCCTTTCCTCTTTGGTGCAAAGGGAGCAAGCGCATGCGAGAGCATCAAGCAAAGGCACCCGTTTCAGTGCAACGAGACCAAGACCAGTCCAACGGTAGGGAGGAAGTCATTGTGGAGCCCAAGCCAGCGTCACCACCAGAGTCTTTGGCAGGCGAGGACCAACTTTAGTCAGGATAAGTGTACCAGATGTTCCCCTTCAAAATGGCCAATTGTTGGCGCCCTTCCCGCTCAATATTTGGGAAGAGGCCCAGGGCCTTTGCCTATAAATAGGACTAGCCACACACAGGGAAGGGGGGATGGTATTCAAGAGATAGGAGTGCGATCAAGAGATAGGACCGGGACCGAAATCGAAGAGAGAATCGAGAAGAGAGAGAGAGAAGGGTGATTGAACTCCTCCTAGCAGTTCATCACCCTAGCCAAGAACAGACCCTCGCGAGGCTGTTCTTCCTTGTATTGGTCATCATCATCAGCGCAAGAGGCAATCCACCACACCACACACTAGAGTAGGGTATTACACCACAACGGTGGCCCGAACCAGTATAAACCCTGTGTCTCTTGTGCTGTTCTTTCCATAGCTTAGATCTTAGCGAGGTGGAGGGTTGCAGGTAGGTAGAAGGCAAAATCTCCGCGCGCACCCCAGTGTTCGAACCTCAAGGGTCTGCCGGAACCCGGAATCCGACAGTCTTCAGCCGGTGGACTTGCTGTACTTTTTGCTGGAATGGGATTTTTCTGTGGTACAGCTGGTGCTATGGCAAATGAAATCGGTATACCTTTTGCTGGAGTGCAGGTCCTATGTGGTGGCGCTAGTGGTGTGGCCAGTGAAGTATGGGTACAGTCTGCTGGAGTCGGTCCTAAGTTTTGTGTCACTGGTTGTACAACCAATATAAGTGGGGTGATGTCTGATTTCTCCGGCACCACCACATTTTTCAAGGACTTTGCTGGTGCTCCTTCAGGTTCGCCAATCACCCTCTTCCTTTTTGATGTCCGATGCACAAGAACAGCATTTGAGTGGAAAAACATGGTATAACGACAGATGGAATATATATTGATAATGGATGGGCATGGCATCTCGACATATATGATGAGTAAACTAAGAAGATGCCGGTGCAACAAAGTAGAAGAAATGCAAGACAACATATGCAAGATACCCGCAATCAATAAAATATTGCCAAATTAGAACAGACACCTTGATGGGTGAACAACACATGCCATCTGCCTTTGACTCCCCGAGGTTAGAATAGTCATTATGATCATATTCTGAACAAGAATCAACAGGTGGGGAGTGTATGAGTTTCATTGCATCCAGAATGGCACTCAATGCCTTGGTGCCAATTTTGTAAGTCATTGCAGTGTTTAGCTTCAAGAGTGGACTGCTGCTAGTGCAACACAAAGCAGCTACACAGATCATAGTGTAGATATAACAAGAAAACCTTAAGCATCAGAGTAAAATCAGCAAAGTGGAACTTGCTGGAATATATGTGCTAGTATTGCCGGTACGGCTAGAAAGGCTTTAGATACCAGCTCTCTTCAAGTGAAGGTGCGGTACTGTTAATATCAGTGTAACTCTCAAAGGCTACACAACTCCCCGCATTTCCTTGCTATTCTTATAGGATTCAAGTGGGTAGGCCACTACAAATCCTATTCCTATGTTTACAAGATCCTACGAACCAAAGAGGCTCAAAGTGTCCATCACAACCGACCATATAGACCTCTACACTGCAAATGTCCCTCCTCATCTTCAGTACAAGGAACATACTGTACTACTATCATACTCCCTCCATTCCAAAATATAAGTCTTGGTAGAGATTTCCACTATGGATCACATACAAATGTATCTAGATACATTTTAGAGTGTAGATTCACTCATTTTGCTCCATATGTAGTCCATGGTGGAATCTAGACAAAGACTTGTTGTAGCGACCAGACCTCAAACGGTCCAATCTCTGTGCTCAGGTGTCATCCCTGGATCAGTAATGCTGACACCACACAGTACTTGAAGGATTTATAACAGAGTAGCAATCACACACTTATTACATCGAGTGTCTCAAAAGAGAACTTATTACAATAAATATGGCTTAAGGCCATCTAATAACGATAACAGCAGAAGGCTTGGAAGATAAGTGAGTCCATCAACTCCAACGGCATCACTGAGTATAGAACCACGACCTAAAGGGACCTTAATCGTCGTCTAAAAAGTCTGCAACATTAACGTTGCAGCCCGAAATGAGTCAGCACATGGACTATGCTGGCAATGTAACACATAGAGAGCAATAAAAGAATAAGGCTATTCTATATGCATATTTGGCTGGTGGAAAGCTCTATGATTACAGTTTTGTGTAAAGCCAAATTTTCCCTACGACAAATGAATAAATTTTATTTAACTATCATGGTAGTTGTTAAACATTGAGAATGGTTGACAGCATTCTCAATCACAATTAAGAAACATCATCATTGAAAACCCAACAAAATTATTTAGAGTAACATGATGAGATTCACATGATAATCCAGGTACTAGATACTCAAGATGTCCATTACTGGGGACACGGCTAACGATGATTACTTTATACACTCTGCAGAGGTTTGCGCACTTTTCCCCACAAGACTCGATCTCCTCCGTTGGGATTCTCGCACTACATGGTGTTTGAGAAACGGATGACAGAGACATAGTCTTTCAGAAGCGCTAGCACCTTACGATCGGGTAGACCATTACACCTAATTTCCCCTACATCTGCTAGTCTACCACTGTAAGAGTTCGCACGACTTAATCAACTATGCTAGAGCCCATAATAGCTTGTGGCTGCACACGGAAGTTTCTAGCATGAATAATCTCATGATCCCTTTGAGCCTGGGTGGCGGTCCAAAAGAAAACAGGCAATCGCTGGAATACCCAGGTGCCTCAATCCACCCAGATTTTTATTTAAGTTGCCACCTTAGATAAACCATTAATTTAACAATCTCACATCTGTCATGGATTTCACTCACCCAATCCATGTCTACTAGCATAGCATGGCATAATAAGCAAACGTAGAAGTAACTCCCAAAGGTTTGATAATAAACAGGTAATAGGTACTACCTCAACTACTTCCTAAACCCACAATTTAATTAGATCCTAACCATGCAATGTGTGAGGATTGATCTAATGCAATAAAACTGGGTAGTAGGAGGTATGATCAAAGTGTTACTTGCCTTGCTGATGATCTGGGAAACCTAGTGATTCGAAGTAGCAAGCGGCGCACTCTGGGTACTCTATCACAAAAAAACAAGCATACAATAATACTCAACTAATGCACAGGTAAAACTCAAATCAGGGATCTAACCAGAAAGTTCAACTTAAGAACTCCGGTTGGCAAAAAGAATCAAATCGAACGAAGCAACGAAAGACAAACGGCAAAAGAAACAAGCTTCGTTTACTATTCTGGATCTAGGGCAATTTTTACAGTGGCAAAAAATTGTTTGAGTTGGTCAACGGAAAGAGGGTTTCGAGACGAAACTCCAGGCGCTTGAATCGCCTGATTCCGATAAACGAGCGAAAAGTTATACTAGAACGAAAAATGGATCAGGAATCGCGATCAGAAAAATCGCGGATTTAATCTGAGAAAAAGAAAACGACAAACAGATTAATGAACAGACGTTCGTTAACTAGATCTAAACGATGAACGCGTTCGTTAAAACGAACGATCGAACGAACGCTCGCTAAATAAATAATCCGGAAAACCGATCTATTTAAAAAAACGAAACTAGAAAAAACCGAACAAAACCGACGGAAAACCGATTGGTTTTTCGAGGAAAACCGGTGGCGGCGAGGTCTACCTCCGGCGAGCGGCAGGGCGCGGCGACGTGGCGCGGCGGCGGTGGCGCTATGCGGCGGCGGCGGCAAAGGCGGCGGTGGCGGGGCGCTAGGGCAGCTTGGGTTTGGGGGGGGGGGGTCCGGCTGGGCCTCCCCGTCTTATAAAGCCGGCCGGGCCAAGTGTCCAGGTCGGACACGGCCCGGTAGGTCGGTTGCGTTTTTTTAATAAAAGTTACGCTTAGAAAAAAAACAAAAGGGATACTAAACGAACTCCAAAAATCCTGAAATAAATTTTCCCCTGCTTCTAAAATCATGCCGCACAAGATGAACATTTATTTGGGGCCTAAATGCCATTTTGAAAAACACGCATTTTTCCTAAATCTATACCTACTAATAAAGCAAGGTGTGTTTCGCCAACTTTTTCATCCGTTCACCACCCAAAATAAAAAAATTCTATCCGAGGTGGTACTAAATTCTTATGCGTTTGACTGCTAGAAAAAGAAAGCTTTTCCAGAATTTCGGAAGTGGCTGCACGATATGGCCAAGCGAAGCCAGCCCACTTTATTTTCTGCCCACGCAGCTATGAAAATTCTATTTTTCGCATAGGGCGACAAATTGTTGGAGCGTCGCACAGGACAACCAATAATGGGCGTGCCCATTTTTCTTTGTTTCTGTGTTTTATTCTATTTTTATTCTCCTTCCCTTATCTCCTTTTCCACTCCCAAGTTTACTTTCCTTATAGAATTTAATTAATAAATTCAAAATTCTCAGAAAACATTCAGAATTTCAAAAAAATCAAATCATAGAAAATGTTCATAATTCCAATTTTTCCCCTATTTTGACATATACACAACACTTGAAATTTTTTCCCATTTTTCAAAAACTTTTATTCTTTTCAAAATTGTTGAGATTTCTAAAAAGAAAACAACAATTTAGAAAATTCTCCAAATTTAAAAAAAGTGAAATTTTAACAATTCAAAATAATGTTAAAAGATGCACATTTTTGAAAAAGGTTATGAATTTTTAACACATGTTCCTGTTCTAAAAAATTGTGCACAAATTCAAGTAATGTTCATGTTTTTATGAAAAAAGGGTTGGTGTTTACAAAAAATGTTTGTGAAATTTAAAAGATGTTCCTATTTCAATTTTTGTTCACTTTTCTGAAAGTGTTCATAATTTTCAAAAATCTTTAAAAAATGGTTCATGATTCCTACAATATTCAGAAACTTCATACCCTAAAATCTCCTCGATTAAAAGGAAAGTTATTGAATAATTCATGGGCCTTCTCCGGCGTACGATGGCATAACAAAACTCTTAAATGCCCTCATTCATATGAATGAAAAAATAGCGGATTGATTACTCTACACCTGACGAAACCGAGAAGGTAAATGTTCCTTTTTCACATGTGCACAAGGTTTTGCTTGCACATATAATTCTCACTAACTTTAAATACGTACCAATTTTTGTCCCATTGCAACGCACGGGCATATGTGCTAGTTCAAACAAAATAGCAAATAAAACCAAAATAAAATCTTATTTGATTTTTTATTAAATCCTCAACATTTCTTTATTTTGGGAAAGTCATTTTATTCCCTCTCTCAAAATTTTGTAATAGAAATAATTGAAGATAAAATAAATAAAATCAAATGATCCTATTTTCAAAATTTGAGAAAACTCAAATATGAATATAACGAAATCCCCAACTCTCTCCGAGGGTCCTTGAGTTGCGTAGAATTTTCTAGGATCAGCCAAAATGCAATAAAATATGATATGCAATGATGATCTAGTGTATAACATTCCAAATTGAAAATTTGGGATGTTACAAACCTACCCCCATTAAGATGAATCTCGCCGTCGAGATTCGGGTTGGCTAGAAAATAGGTGAGGGTGGTTCTTTAGCAAATCTTCCTCTCATTCCCAGGTGGCTCCATCCTTCGTGTGGTGGCTCCACTGAACTTTGCAAAACTTGATAACCTTGCTGCGGGTGACTCGACTGGAATATTCAAGAATCTTAACTGGTTTCTTCTCATAGGTCAAATCACTGTCCAACTGAATCGCTTCCAGCGCCACTGTATCTCTCAGCGGTATATCAGCCATCTCTGCATGGGACTTCTTCAACTGGGAAATGTGGAACACGTCATGAACTCCTGACAATCCTTCGGGCAACTCCAGCTTGTAGGCTACTTCTCCCATACGTTCCAAAACTTTGTATGGTCCTACAAAACGTGGTGCTAACTTTCCCTTAACTCCAAAGCGCTTAACTCCTCGAAGTGGAGATACTCGAAGATAAACTCGGTCTCTGACTTTGTAAACTGTCTCCTTGCGTTTAGAATCTGCATAGCTCTTCTGCCTGGATTGGGCTACCTTGAGCCTATCACGAATCAATTTCACTTTCTGTTTAGACTCCTTAATCAAGTCTAGTCCAAACAACTGGCGGTCTCCAACTTCATCCCATGACAATGGGGTCCTGCACCTCCTTCCGTACAAGGCTTCGAAAGGGGCCATCTTCAAACTGGATTGATAACTGTTGTTATAAGAGAACTCTGCATATGGCAAATTCTCGTCCCAACTAGATCCGTAATCTAGCGCACAAGCTCTCAGCATATCCTCCAAAATCTGATTGACTCTCTCGGTCTGTCCATCTGTCTGCAGATGGAAAGTTGTGCTGAACTCTAGCCTGGTACCCAAAGTTTCATGCAACTGATTCCAGAACTTTGAGGTAAACTAGGTTCCTCTATCTGATACAATGCTCCTTGGAACTCCATGCAGACATACGATCCTGGTCATGTATATCTTTGCCAACTTTGCACTGGTATAGGTAGTCTTCACTGGGATGAAATGAGCTACCTTTGTGAAACGATCGACTACAACCCAATCGAGTCATAGCCTGAACGAGTTCTGGGTAAACCCGTCATAAAATCCATGCCTAGCTTATCCCACTCCCATTCAGGTACCTGCAATGGCTGTAGCAATCCTACTGGCTTCTGATGCTCTGCCTTTACTCTCTGACATACATCACAAACTGCTACATACTCCGCAATATCCTTCTTCATTCCGGTCCACCAGAAAGTATCCTTCAAATCCAAATACATCTTGGTATTTCTTGGGTGAATCGAATATGATGAATCATGGGCCTCTTGCAGAATTAACTTCCTGATCTCCGAATCATAAGGCACATAAACACGGTCTTCAAACCATAAGATATCATGCTCATCCTCTCAAAATCCTTTACCTTTTCCTTTGCTCATCTTCTCCTTTATAGAGGCAACCTCCTTGTCAGTCTTCTGAGCTTCTCTGATCTTATCCATCAAAGTAGACTGAATCTCCAATGCTACTACATAGCCTCTCGGGACTATCTCCAAACATATCTCACGAAGATTTTTGGCTAACTCCATTGGTAAATCTCCCGTCATTAGGGTGTTGACATGACTTTTACGGCTCAACGCATTGGCTACTACGTTAGCCTTTCCGGGGTGATAATGCAATCTCATGTCATAATCCTTGATGAGCTCCAACCATCTCCTTTGCCTGAGATTCAACTCCTTCTGTGTGAAGATATACTTCAAACTCTTGTGATCCGTGTACACCTCACAATGATTTCCAATGAGAAAATGTCTCCAAGGCTTCAATGCATGCACTACGGCTGCTAACTCCAAATCATGCGTAGCATAATTCAATTCATGAGGCTTGAGCTGTCGTGAGGCATATGAAACAACTCTTCCTTCCTGCATAAGCACTGCTCCAAGTCCTCGACATGAAGCGTCGTAATACACCTCATAATCCTTGGTCTGATCTGGCAAAATCAACACAGGTGATGTAACCAAACGTTTCTTCAGCTCTTGGAAACTGGCCTCACATTCCTCAGTCCATATGAACTTTGTATCCTTCTTCAACAACTCTGTCATAGGTTTTGCAATCTTCGAGAAATTTTCAATGAATCTCCGGTAGTATCCTGCAAGTCCAAGAAAACTTCGGATCTCTCCAACTGTTGTTGGTGCTTCCCAATTTGTCACAGTGTCAACCTTGGTGGGATCTACTGCTATACCTTCTCCAGATATAACGTGTCCGAGGAATCCAACTTCCTTCAACCGAAACTCACATTTGCTAAACTTGGTATATAACTGATGTTCTCTGAGCTTACCAAGTACCAAACACAAATGCTCCTTATGCTCCTCTTCATTCTTCGAGTAAACCAGGATATCATCGATGAACACTACGACGAACTTATCTAGAAACTCCATAAACACTTTGTTCATCATGTTCATAGAATATGGAGGTGCGTTAGTCAGACCAAATGACATAACGGTATACTCGTACAGCCCATACCTGGTGGTAAAATCCGTCTTAGGTATATCCTGTTCTCGAATCTTCAACTGATGATATCCTGATCGCAGGTCGATCATGGAAAATACCTTAGCTCCTTGCAATCGATCAAACAGATCATTGATCATCGGTAGTGGGTACTTGTTCTTGATGGTTACTTCATTCAACCCTCGATAATCAACAACCATCCTTAACGATCCATCCTTCTTCTCCACTAGAAGTACTGGTGATCCCCAAGGCGAAGAACTTGGGCGAATATATCCTTTATCCAGTAACTCCTTAATCTGCTTCTTAATCTTCACCAAATCCTTTACGGGCATCCTATATGGTCTTTTAGATATTGGTCCTATGTCTGGCAAAAGCTCAATAAAAAACTCAATATCTCTATCAGGTGGCATGCCTGGCAATTCTTCTGGAAATACATCAGGGAAATCCTTCACTACTGGTACTTCCTCCTGCACAACTCCTGTTAGACAATTTAATTGAGTCCTCTTCGGCACATGCCGGGATACATACTTGATCCTTCTCCCTTCTGGGGTGGTAAGCAAAATCGACTTACTGGCGCAATCGATGTTTCCTCCATACATTGACAGCCAATCCATACCCAGAATTACATCCAAACCTTGTGATTCCAAAATGATCAAATCTGAGGGAAACACATGTCTACCTATACTCAATGGCACTTGAAAACATCCCTGGCTAGCCATATACTCCGCTCCTGGTGAGCTTACTAACATAGGTGTTCTAAGAACTTTGGTGGGCAGATTATACTTATCCACAAATCCCCTTGATATGTATGAATGCGATGCACCAGTATCGAAAAGAACGAGTGTAGTAAATGACTTAACCAAAAACTTACCGATTACTGCATCCGGCTGCTCTTCAGCCTCCTCCACGTTAACATGGTTCACCTGTCCCCTGTTGAAAGGGTTCGGCTTCTTCCCAGAGCTTCCATTCCCATTTCCATTCTAGGATTCAGTACATTCATTGGCATAATGTCCGGTCTTCTGGCACTTAAAGCAAGTGACTTGGCTCAGGTCTCTCTTGGCTGGGGTTGATGGGTTGGTGCCGTTCTGGCCGTTGCTTCCTCCATTCCCATTACCATTCTTGGTGCCATTGTGATTTTGCAAGCTACCTCCTCCATGGTTATGCTGAAAATGTCCTCCCGGTCTAGGGGTAAAACATGGCTTCTGCTGAGCTCCTGAATTGTACTTCCCTTGTCCATACTTCCTCTTGCGATTCTCAATCTGCCGCTGCTTCCCTTCAATCATAAGAGCACGATCTACCAACTCCTGGTAGTTGTTGAAGGTTGCTACCATCAACTGCATGCTCAACTCATCATTTAATCCTTCTAGAAACTTCTCCTTCTTAGCTGCATCTGTAGCAACGTCATCTGGGGCATAACGTGCTAGATTACTAAAATCCTCCACACACTGGCAAACTGTCCGTCCTCCTTGGCGCAAGTTGCGAAACTCTCGCTTCTTCATGGCCATAGCTCTTGCTGAAACATGGGCAGTATGGAAAGCCTGCTGAAATTGGTCCCACGTGACAGTGTCGACAGGGAAAGTGGCTGTGAAATTCTCCCACCATGATGCTGCGGGTCCTTCAAGCTGATGTGTGGCAAACTTCACTTTTTCCGCATATGTGCATCCTGCGGTGGTCAACTCCCTTGCTGTCGTGCGGAGCCAATCATCTGCTACTATCGGCTCGGTGCTACTAGAAAACACCGGCGGATTCAGCCTAAGAAAATGGGCTAAGTGATCAACAGGTGGTGGTGGTTGTTGTTGTTGTTGTTGTTGTTGTTGTTGTTGTTGTTGTTGTTGTTGTTGTTGTTGTTGTTGTTGTTTTTGTTGTTCTTATTCCCCTGATTCTGATTTTGGACTAGCAACTGCATCAATGTGTTTTGCTGCTAGATCAACTGGGTGAGCTCCGGTGGAAAGGTAAATCCGGGGTCACATCTCAGAGGCATCTGAGGGTTTAGAAAAGATGAGATTTAAGAATAGAGAGGGGTCTAGAGAGATAACACTACCCATATGTACATGAGGCAAAAGCAAACAATTCACTTCATTCAATCAATCAAACAAGGGCATACAATCGATCTAACTGTCGCAAAAGTGCTCGAACTATTATATTTACATGGTGGACTGCTACTATTGATGAGGTGATCTACTAGAAATATTCTTCAGTTGCAGACTCCATGATATCTGCTCCAACTTCATCAACATAGTCATCATCGCTATCATCTGGATCCGAATCGGTGTCGTCGATGATGATGTAGTCTTCCGAGCGAATCTCCTTGGGTTCTTCATCTTCCTCTACTAGTGTAGGGCCTCCCATGAATATTCCGATCTTCATTGTTAAGTCAGCATTCTTATCCACGAGTACTTCATTTTCCTCTTCATAATCTTCACGTGTAGTCTTGAGTTCTTCCTCCAGTTCTTTGATTCTTGTCCTCGCCTTCTTCAGATCTATCATGTCGGCGCACATCTGGTTCTCCTGACGTCGAATGTGCTGGTTTAACTCCTGGATAAAAGCTGCAACTGATCTATCCTTCCTGGTGCTGATCATCTCCCAGTGCTCATCTCGGCGCCCACAAATCTGGTAGATAGTATCCTTGAGATCATTGCGGTAAACTTCTCCAATGCGTCCCATGGCAATGTGAGCTGGCATGCTCTTTCCTAGATCCCAAGTTGGTGCATCAAAGGAAAACTCTATGAGTTTAGTGACTGGCATGAACGTCCTTCCTAGAACTTGAACTTGAATCATCCAGCGCTCCTCTTCAGGTAAAGTGGCGTTGTAAGTCCCGGTGAAGCTTGGTACTCCTATGTTCAGGTATCTAGTGACTTCCTTCAAGTGACGTTCAAAGGGTGTATCTTCATCCGGTTGTGTGAACTTGTTCCTTGCATCCGCCATCCTAAAAGAGTAGAAAAGATGAGAAGTAAGAATGAGAAGAGAGTGAGTAGTGATCTAGGGCTTTAGCTTAGTGGTCGTGTCCTACAGTTAGTGTGTGCTCTGATACCATCTTGTAGCGACTAGACCTCAAACGGTCCAATCTCTGTGCTCAGGTGTCATCCCTGGATCAGTAATGCTGACACCACACAGTACTTGAAGGATTTATAACAGAGTAGCAATCACACACTTATTACATCGAGTGTCTCAAAAGAGAACTTATTACAATAAATATGGCTTAAGGCCATCTAATAATGATAACAGCGGAAGGCTTGGAAGATAAGTGAGTCCATCAACTCCAACGGCATCACTGAATTTAGAACCACGACCTAAAGGCACCTTAATCATCGTCTGAAAAGTCTGTAACATTAACATTGCAGCCCAAAACGGGTCAGCACATGGAATATGCTGGCAATGTAACACATAGAGAGCAATAAAAGAATAAGGCTATTCTATATGCATATTTGGCTGGTGGAAAGCTCTATGGTTACAGTTTTGCTTAAAGCCAATTTTTCCCTAGTGCAAAGGAATAAATTTTATTTAACTATCATGGTAGTTGTTAAACATTGAGAATGGTTGATATCATTCTCAATCCCAATTAAGAAACATCATCATTAAAAA
Organism: Triticum aestivum; assembly: GCF_018294505.1. Classification (NCBI taxonomy): domain Eukaryota; kingdom Viridiplantae; phylum Streptophyta; class Magnoliopsida; order Poales; family Poaceae; genus Triticum; species Triticum aestivum. Next base: position 151,475,592 of record NC_057809.1, read on the forward strand.
CCCAACAAAATTATTTAGAGTAACATGATGAGATTCACATGATAATCCAGGTACTAGATACTCAAGATGTCCATTACCGGGGACACGGCTAACCATGATTAGTTTATCCACTCTGCAGAGGTTTGCGCACTTTTCCCCACAAGACTCGATCTCCTCCGTTGGGATTCTAGCACTACATGGTCTTTGAGAAATGGATGACCGAGACATAGTCTTTCAGAAGTGCTAGCACCTTACGATCGGGTAGAATGTTACACCTACTTTCCCCTAGATCTGCTAGTCTACCACTGTAAGAGTTCGCACGACTTAATCAACTATGCTAGAGCCCATAATACCTTGTGGTTGCACACGGAAGTTTCTAGCATGAATAATCTCATGATCCCGTTGAGCCTGGGTGGCGGTCCAAAAGAAAACAGGCTATCGCTAGAATACCCAGGTGCCTCAATCCACCCAGATGTGTATTTAAGTTGCCACCTTAGATAAACCATTAATTTAACAATCTCACATCTGTCATGGATTTCACTCACCCAATCCACATCTACTAGCATAACATGGTATAATAAGTAAACGTAGAAGTAACTCCCAAAGGTTTGATAATAAACAGGTAATTGGTACTACCTCAACTACTTCCCAAACCCACAATTTAATTAGATCCTAACCATGCAATGTGTGAGGATTGATCTAATGCAATAAAACTGGGTAGTAGGAGGTATAATCAAAGTGTTACTTGCCTTGCTGATGATCCGGGAAACCTAGCGATTGGAAGTAGCAAGCGGCGCACTCCGGGTACTCTATCGCAAACAAACAAGCATACAATAAGTACTCAACTAATGAACAGGTAAAACTCAAATCAGAGATCTAACCAGAAAGTTCAACTTAAGAACTCCGGTTGGCAAAAAGAATCAAATCGAACGAAGCGACGAAAGACAAACGACAAAAAAACAAGCTTCGTTTACTATTCTGGATCTAGGGCAATTTTGCAGTGGCAAAAACTTGTTTGAGTTGGTTAAACGGAAAGAGGGTTCCGGGACGAAACTCCAGGCGCTTGAATCGCCTGATTCCGATAAATGAGCGAAAAGTTATACTAGAACGAAAAACAGATCAGGAATCGCGATCAGAAAAATCACGGATTTAATCCGAGAAAAAGAAAACGACGAACAGATTAACGAACGGACGTTCGTTAACTGGATCTAAACGATGAACGCGTTCGTTAAAACGAACGACCGAGCGAACGCTCGCTAAATAAATAAATCGGAAAACCGATCTATTTAAAAAAGCGAAACTAAAAAAACCGAACAAAACCGACGGAAAACCGATCGGTTTTTCGAGAAAAACCGGCGGCGGCGAGATCTACCTCCAGCGAGCGGCGAGGTGGCGGGGTCGGCGCGGGGCGGCAGCGGCGGCGTGGCGCGGTGCGGGTGGCGGCGGCGGCGACACTTTGCGGCGGCGGTGGCGGCAAAGGCGGCGGCAGCTAGGGTTTTGGGAGGGGGGGTCCGGCTGGGCTTCCCCGGCTTATAAAGCCGGTCAGGCCAAGTGTCCAGGTCAGACACAACCTGGTAGGTCGGTTGCGTTTTTTTAATAAAAGTTATTCTCAGAAAAAAAACAAAAGGGATACTAAACGGACTCCAAAAATCCCGAAATAAATTTTCCCCGGCTTCTAGAATCAAGCCGCACAAGATGAACATTCATTTGGGGCCTAAATGCAATTTTGAAAAACGCGCATTTTTCCTAAATTCAAATAAAATAGCAAATAAAACCAAAATAAAATCTTATTTGATTTTTTATTAAATCCTCAATATTTCTTTATTTTGGGAAAGTCATTTTATTCCCTCTCTCAAAATTTTGTAATAGAAATAATTGAAGATAAAATAAATAAAATAAAATGATCCTATTTTCAAAATGTGAGAAAACTCAAATATGAAAATAACGAAATCCCCAACTCTCTCCGAGGGTCCTTGAGTTGCGTAGAATTTTCTAGGATCAGCCAAAATGCAATAAAATATGATATGCAATGACGATCTAGTGTATAACATTCCAAATTGAAAATTTGGGATGTTACACTTGTATTTAGGAACATAGGGAGTACATATTAAAGAAGAACGGAAGAGGAACATGCATGGTAAAGAAGAGCAAGCAGATTTTGGATAATAAAATGTTGGTTGCGCAGTGCCCACACATGATGAACCAGAGCGCATTAAGAATGCAACTCCCAGCTGTCTCTCGACCATTTCAGGCGGTTGGATGAAGATCCTACATCTCCTAACCCTTCTTCTTCCTCGTCTCTAATTATTCCCATACAGAACACCGCACGGGCCGCCGGCCGGACCACGGGCCCCCATCGCCTGTGTTCCTCTGCCACCCCACCCCCGTCCCAACCCCCACCCGCGCCCCTTTGATCACCCGAGCCCCTTTGATCGCACCGGCAAGCTCCGGCGAGCTCTGAAAAATCGACTGACCCAATTTTGAAATCCAGTCTTCTATGATTTAACTAGTGTGGAATATAAAAGGGGAAAACCATAAGCATTGGGAGTATAGTGTTGAGCGTGCCATGGCGGATCTGAAGGTGCAAACCGGACAAAGGCAACTTCGCAACCAAGACAAGAAATCAGAGTAAAGCAGTGGCGATCTATGTTCTTGCTGCGATAAATAAGTTGAGCAGATACGAAAGAGTACCGCCTCTGGCGCGGTGCCGTGTACGCATCTGCTGAGAATTTGACGGTGCTGCGGTAGCGATGGCTGTCGGCAGTGTGGAAGCAGATCTAGGAGGGTAGACGGTGGCGGCGGGGCGCGGTGGACGAGACAGTCGTAGGAGCGGCGACGGCAAGGTGGACGGCGGCAGGGATGAAGCGAGAGGACGGGATGCAAGGATCCCGGTCTGAAGCCGTGGATGAGAGAGGTCGATCTCTTGTAACGGATGGCGGCGTCGGGGTATCAGCTCCGGCATGGTGGAGGAGGACGGCGGTGGATGGGGTGGCGGACGGTGGCGGACGGATGAGGGTGGGGTGGAGAGGGTGTTTTGGCGCCCACGGAGTACAAATGGGGAAAAGGAAGGTAGAGAGGAAGGGGGGAACCATGTATTCAGGGTGCGCTTGTCTCAAATACGAGGAAATTTACAAACTTAGCCGCTGTTTAAAATTTCTACTACATCACAACAACATTAGTCGGTTGGGGATAGGACGGTAATCTCGCATACACCGAATATTTGCCGACGAGGGTTTGTTTTTGGCGCCCACCGTGTATGAATATGAATCGGGGAGGGAGTCGATTTCGGCCGAGGACACACTGTGTTTTGGCGCCCACCGTGTATGAATCCGAGTGAGAGGCGGTTATGTCACGTTTGGGTGAAATTACAGACCTACCCCTATCGAAACCTATAGAAATCTAGTAGATAGGCTTTGCGTGGCAGGGATAGGCAGTAGTGATTTCCATCTCGTAGATTTTGGTTTCGGGCGGTTACTGCGACTTTCCTTGCTTCGTTCAAATTTTGCAGAGTGCATGTTTACCGTGCCAACTCAATTCGAATCCAGTTTGTATTCTATTTTTTTCTGGGCAGGATCCATTTTCAATTGGAATTACATTCTATATACATCATTTTTTATATATACTTTCAAAAGCACAACACCATTTATACATAAATATGGTTTACAAATGGCATGATCTCAGATTCATAAGGTTGTATCCATCAATTTGGATTTTCAAATATTTGAAACCACTTTATGTTGAAATCCAATGTATGCATTCCTTGCTAATTGTCTCCAATTAATGTGTGTTTCATGCGGTTTTTTACTTCTCAAACATGTATAATGTGTTTCACACACGCAACATATAGTGTAATCCCGTTTAGACATTAATTGCATATAAACCATGCATTGTTTGTAATTGAAGAATGTATGGATCACCAATATTGATAGACTATATAACATTACACGTGTGCCCAAATTCAAATGAATATGCGTGTTTGATACACCAATTTGCGTTATGATATTATCGATGTCGTGATCTCCAGTCTAAATATTTGAATCCCCTTTAATCTAGATATTCGTCTCATATAGCTATCACTCATGCTTATATAGGACTATCTCTCTGGACCTATACGCGTTCGTCGTCTCTCAGGTATCTCTCGTGCTACATGTATGTCGACAATGATCTTTTATCTTCGTAACACACTGACGGTACTCTCTCCCTCGACCTTCATCACTCTATCTCTCTCTAAGTATATCTTGCTCCCTGCTATGTGTCTCTAACTATGATTATCCATGTGGAATCTCTTTCTCTCACATAAACACAAAACTTTGTCTCCCGGGGTCTCATTTCTCTCTACTATTCCCATGTGTGCCACTCGCACACCCCTCATATAGAGATGTCTTTCGCTCCTTAGATATGAGAACCTACGACTCTTCCTCTTCAATATCTCTTTCTCACACACAAACGCAAACTCTGTCTCCCAGGGTCTCATATTTCTCCATTGTTCTCTTGTATGTCGCTCACACACACCCTCTCTCCCTAGAGATATCTTGCGTTCCCTCGTATGTCTCTCTAGCTATCACTCTCGTTGTGAAATATCTTTCTCTCTCACAAACACAAACTCCGTCTCTCTGGATCTCATTTCTCTCTGATATCTGTTTGTATGTGACTTACATGCACCCTCTCTCTATCTCTCTGACACCCACACACATAACCCAGCCTTCTGATCCACTCGACTCATATCTCTAATGCACACTAGCTAGGATCTTTATCTTTCTATTTATCTGTTTCTCCATCAACCTTCTTTCTCGCCCTCACTCTTGATTCCTATCACGCACACTACATATGTTTCTCTCTACATGCAGTCAAGTGCCCTCTCACACACATATAACTTCACCCTTTGAACCACCCGACGGTCATCTCCAACACCCAAACTAGCGGATGTCCCTCTAGCTAGCATCTCCATCTCTATATCTATCTGTAGTTTCTCCGTCAACATTTCTTTCTCGCACGGAGTCTTGCTTCCTATCACCCACACTATATATGTCTCTCCATACATATGCATTTATAGGTTGGTCTCTTTTGCACAATCGTTGCGCTTCACTCCCTCTGCTCGCCATAGATGCATGCTCTAGCCCACGCCACTATCTCTTAAAGACAAAAACACATGCTCAATTGTCGGGCCTTCTTCCCTGCATTCTCACATGCATGCATATTGTCATACTGATCCATCTCTCCCATGTCGTTGATCTTATGACTTATGTCTTCTTTCTTTTATCTCGATCACGCGTGCGCGCGCACACACACATCCCACGTATACATGTATACCTCTCACACATGCATGTTCAAGGTCTCTATGTCTCCATACGTAGTTAATTACCCTCAATCCTAATGCCACATCGAATCGTTCTCCTCTTTTGTGCACATAACTTCCGCCTGGATGGGTAAAACACACACTCACACTTAACAATCTCCTTCTAGCTATCCCCTGCCTCTCACTCTTCCCCTGTATCCCCGAAACCAATAAGACCATCCCTATGTTTAATTCCCGCCTACATGCACCGTCGATATATAGTAGTCTTCCTTGGTGTCTCTCGAACAAACACGTTCTCTCGATGTCGACTCCTCTCACGTGCACACACCTTCTCTTCCCTCTCTACGGGCATTTTCTCTCTCGCACCCCATCGTTGGTGGCCTCTGCCATACACATCACCTCTCTATGATGAAGCCAGGAACACTTAAATTACATCCGCCACAGAGGACCCCGCGACACACACACACACACACGCACGCACGCAGCCCCCCCACACACACTAAGACTCCATCTCTCTCTCTCTCTCACACACACAAACACACACACACACACACGCATGCATGCACACCCTCTCTCACACACACACACTAAGACTCCATCTCTCTCTCTCTCTCACAGACACACAAACTAAGACTCCATCTATCTCTCTCTCCTCTCTCTCTCACACACACACCCCACACACACACACTAACACTCCATCTCACACACACATGCTCTAGGCGGAGCATTTGTTCCTACCACCCTTCATCCAACCTTACCCGTATGATAAACAATCACCTTTATTTACTTGCATAACATGGACAAATTCCACTTTACTTTAGTAGTCAGCAAACTTATCATCTGTACCCTTATAAAAAAAGAGTTGGCGGTGATGGTGTGCCTGCCATCTTGTAATACAGACCGTATGATCTATATCTGAGGATAGAAAGCAAACTATGATAATTTTACAAAAGATACCCGCACCTCTCTCCACATTATTATCTCCCGCAACCTCATTGCTTAGCAATTAAAAAGGAATAAGTCTCTGGAACAATCTAGCATGCATGGTGGCCGCTGCCTCCTACCGGCGCCGTCCATCCCCATGCCTCCGCCCATTCCGACCACCAGTCACCACCATGCTCCACTCCTCCTCGCCTTATCTCTCATCTTTCATTTTTTCGATGACATTCTCGAGATACCAGTTTTTTGATAAAATTCTCGAGATAACATTAGTTTTTACACATGGGATTACTCCTGCATGGGTCAATCACAATAGGTGTTTTGTAAAAAAATGCATATTGATGTTCCGTGCAATGCACGATAATCTTGCTTGTAATTATATAATGCAAATCACGAGCAGGAAGTGACATTTTTTTGACATAACCACGTTAACATGGCCACGTAAATCACTAGCTAAAGGAAATACCATTATACTTATATCCCGATGCAAAAGATTGAGTACATGTCCGAAGAGTAGAGTCACACACACGCACTCTGTCTCTCAGAATCTCTCTTACACACACACACACACCAGTTATGTGGCGCGTACTTAAGCGGACACGTATGTTACAATTTGTGCACCCGCGGGTACACGTGATGCTGTGCATTAATTTAAGCCGGAAGGCGAACCCAAACACTAGTTGCATTCATTCCCCTCCTGCCGCCTCTTCTCTGGTCACCGTTGCCCGGTAGCCATGGGCCGGCCAAAGGTAACAACATACGCCATACTCCCACCGGAGCGGCACTTTAATATGGAAATTTTAGTGGTCATGCATGCATCTTTTTGTGCTAGCACTCCTATATAAGGGTTGACCGGTCGCTTCCCGCGGACGTGCACGGGCGGTGGAAGAGGAAGGAGAAGGGAAGTGGGCTGTGGAGTAACATTTTTTACCACAATTTCTTAGGAAACTGAGTGGAATAATTGAGTAGTTTTGCAAACTACCAGTACTACACCTGAAACGGTTCAAAACCTATACTCCCTTGCCAGCGCGCGCTTCCCGTGTGAAACAGTCAGCATCACCCTGGAGCGTCAGTGCCGCATTAATGCCCGGCCAGAGCAGAGGTGACCTCTCACTGGCGCCGGCTTTGAAGTGGCGCGACGGCCGAGAGAGCGCCGCTTCCCGGTGCACGCGACTGCTCCACGTCGAGACTGGCCATAGGCCCTGTTTGGATCCATGGGTTAGAGTTAGTTTGATCTAGTTGGGGCTCAAATAGCCCTAAAGTATCCAAGCATGAGGGTTTAAATTGGAGCAATTTGCACCGAACCCACCAAAAAAACTATCCCACCCAAGAGGTGCTAACTGGAGATAGTTCTCATTGGGGCCACTGAAAAATCACTTTTCTCTCTCCATGAAGTGCATTTATTGTCAATGTAACCCTGTCACCAAACACCTCTTTGTCTAAACTTAGTTCAGGGTTAGTCATGAGTTAGTCTAACCTCTAGCTAAGTTAGAGTATCAAACATGAGCAGTATAGGACATGCAAGTTGCTCAAAGCATACAGGCAAATTCGTACGTGAAAGGATTTTTTTATTTTTGAAAACAGAATGTGAAAGGAATTTTTTTAGAATGCTCTTGGCATGTCGCTAACATGTGATAGTTAACCAACCTCAATAGACGGCAGAAACGCCAGCCCACCGCACTTTGATAGAGACGAGGAGGGAGAAGCGATACATGCTGCTGGATTACTAGAGATAGGTGTCGCACGGAAGCCAGGAAATATGGTGATAGCGTGGGTTAGCCATGTACTAGTATGATGTAACTACACTGGGTTGCCGTGTTTCGTACTCTTCTAGTCCACTTTGGAGATGATTGCTTAATTTTATATCGCTGAATAATATTAAATATTATGAGTGCAGACGCTCCACACGCGAGACATCTAGCATCAAGGTGCACGTGTTATGCAAGGATCGTTCCATCTATATGAAGAACACATGGGACTGGAACTACGAGACCGACATGTACCCAGGAGTGGACGTATGAACCTGAGTAATGTAGCGCAGTAAGTGAAGTAGAAAGGCACAAATGGTATGAACATGCGTGGCATATAGGGTGTGTTTGGTTGCGTTCTCGTCTCAGCATAGTTGTTCCCTCTTCATGCATGCTCAACTCAACACCCCTCTTCATGCATGCTTCTAGTGTATTTGTGCTAAACTAGTGTGGACTCATGCACCCTCCATACACTCTACCAAACACCCAAAAGTAGGTCGAGAAGGGAACTCTTGGGCGGCATTTGTCTCTTACTACATACTATCACTAAATGTTGTACGTGCAATGCACGGTGATGTTATGGAGTACGTGCCTAAGTACTCTACTACTACTATATTAGTTGGAGGCACATATTAACTTTTATATTTGTTTACGTGTATGCCTCGAGACCTTCCAACTAGACGTGTCTTTCTCTCCAGGTCGCACTTTGTATCGTTCATACCACTAAGTACTACTACGTGTGGTCTCCGACCCAGAAGTGGAAGAAGTTGAGACGCTCTACCATGTTGTTTTTTATGCTGGGCTCTACCACACTGTTCATGTCCCACTCCTTTCGCTGACGTGTGGGACATCTAGCACATGCCGTGTTTGGCACCCTTCGTCATAAGAGTTGAAACGCTAGCATTCATCAGGAATAAAAAATAATTATAAATCAGCAGTGATACTATTTTTCTGCGAACTAATCAGCAGTGATACTATACCACGCGGATTCCTTGCTCCTCGATATCGGAAAGAATACTTCCATTTGCTAACATGTGGGACGTCGACCATCCTGGTCCACTTGCCATGCACGCAGAACTCCAAGGGAGAGTCACCCAAGTCGTTGTGCCGAAGTAACAATGACTAATGAGTCGTCAAATCACAGGCCCACTTCCCACTTTGAAGTTACTCGGACGAAGGAACCATCATGACTTCGTTGAATTCCCCTTCTTGAATAAAACTACTATACCAGCAGTACTGCTAGCTACAGTAGTTACTCCAATAGAGGCCTCCTTTCGTTCATAGGATAGGAATATGAAAATCATAGGAAGTGAGATGACATGCATCTCAATTCCTATAGAGAAAGAGATGCCATTTGATGCTTAGGACAGGAATTTTTCCATTTAGTCTAGGCTAATGTACTAGTAATTTGCTCTAAAAATACAGTAGTAACTAGTAGTATTGGTACATGCTCGTACTCAGACACAGACACACACACTAACTACTAGTACTACTACTTCTCACATGCTGGCCAGACGCCGTTGTTCTCCTTCCCGGCTTTGTCGGCGACACCCCACCGTGCTTGGATCTCCGCCAACCTCTCCGCAGCAGCACGTGCTTCCTTTTCTTTCTTGCGGCGGCGGGCCTCTCTTTTCTTGAGTGCTTTCTGGCTTTTCCGCTCCCTCTGTGCGGCTTTGGCCGCCTCTTGCTCTACCGCCCATTCGGCCTTGGCATCTTCAAATTCCTCCCACATAGTTGTGAGGTCGCTAGCGGCGATGCACTCGGCACGGCGGGATGCCATCGCTTCCCTACCATTTTGTGTGCGGTCGTGGGCGGCGAGGAACTCGACGTGGCGGGATGCCATCGCTGCCTTAACGGTTAGTGTGCGGCGCGGTGGCATGAACAACGCTTGGTGAGAGCTCTGGGGTGGAGTGGCCGGACAACCGTATAGTCCATTGGTTTGTCAAGAGCTCAAGGATAGAAGATGAAGCAAATTTGGATTCCCCATCAATCCTGGTCATTTATTACCAAGTAAAATGCATTGGCGGTCATCGAACTTGTCTTGATAGCTCACTTTGATCATTGTATACGAGATATGGTGATTATACGGTCACTGGCTCAACGTATAGCTCCGTATTTGTCTGGTTGACCAGTCAAACAGTCCGCATGCGCCTCATCAGCTCGTGTTCTTTATCTATCTACGCGGGCCTACCTGTCAATGGAGAAAGAAATATTGTAAAAACCAAAATTATGCGTATGTGGGGAATCAAACCACAGACTCGTCGCTGCAATGCACCCTCGTCAGCCAAATGAAAATGAAATACTTCGCGTCAGACACTCACGCTCATGCTGTCAAAGCATGCTAATGCATGCACGTCGCCCTATAAATCAAAGTCCTGCTCATGGCGCAACGCAAATGGCGAGCCCATCACCTGCGCGCCCCGGCGGTGCCTGACATTACTGTTTAGACGTTTGATGGAGGCTTACGCGAACGCCGAGCATGTATTCACCTGGCTCAACACCAACGGTCATACTCGTACCGCCTTGCTCATGTATATCGTCCATCACAACGACAATCTATAAAACAGCCTAAGCTAGAGAGGGTACTATGGTAGTATGGTATGGAGTATGTACTATCGTGAGTGACCGATCTTAGTGCCACTGCACACCGAAACCACTTCCATCGCTAGCGCGCGCTTCCCACCTGAAACGGTCACCGTATCTCCAGAATGTGAATGCCGCATTCACCGGACTTAACTGCAGGTGCAATTGGTGTGTCCCTGACATGCGGGCCAGCTGCCCGTTGGGCCCACATGTTAGTAACCCAAGCGCATCTGCAGTTAATTCACTAAAGCAGCATCCGCATTCACGCCCGACGAACCTACTTCGGCGCCAGTTGTCCATCCGTCTGCCGCGGCTCATTGCCATTCGCCCGCTATATTAACTTCTACCTTGTTTCTTGTTTCTTGACATATCAACCAATAAGAGATGAGAGGTGTGCATGCTTTTAATGACTTGCAATGGCTAGTTCATTGCATGCAATGCTATTAATTAGCAAATAAACATTGGTGACCCCACGAGGAAACGGTGCTAAGCGCGTGGGCCTATGAAGAATGAGTATCAACCAATGGATAATGGAGTTTAATTGGTAAAAAATAGAAATTTTGTCTCATGCAAGAGCCTGGCTAGTACTCCGAGGAACCGCACCACGCGAGCGTTTGCAACTGCCACGTTCGGGTTGCGCTTGGCTCTTTGCCTCTTTGAGAAGATGAACAATGATGTTACTCCTACTTATACAATATCAAATCCATTGCTGCATGTCCGTCCACCTCGTGCGGGAGGGATAGCATGTAGCAAAAGGTTCTACTTACTGTTCCTACCTTTGCGTCTATGACAGGTGGGCCCAACAGGTGGTTGGCCCTCCTGTCATGCAGCCAAAGGCAGGTGCAGTTAAGGCACCGGAGCTCAGTCCGCGAGGGAGAGGGCATTGTAGTAATCAAGTTTCTCGGTCTTGTACGAGTTGACGCGACACATCAAAGCACTGCACTCGATATAAGTCTTTTTGCACATTTCAAATGGGCTACTTCGTATGTAGGAGTAGACATATTCTGCTTCGTATGTAGTCACTTGTTGCAATCTCTAAGAAGAATTATATTTGGAAATGGAGGGAGTACAACGCATGCATGCATGCCGTGACTTTCCTTTTGATACTTGCATGTGTTGATTTGATGCACCTTGCAAAATTTTGACTATAAATTTAACTAACCAAATTTTCATGCATGTCACAAAAAATTACGGGGCTGTTTGGATTGTGACTATGTTTGTCTTATGTTGCCACATTATTTTTCCCAAACTTTCCACACTTGCCTAACCTGAGTTGCTCAAATGGTTAGACACACTTTGGCTTGCCAAAGGGAATCTTGCCACAATTTTTGTGTCTATGACATGTGGGGTTCACTGCTAATAAAAAAATTCTTGTCTTAAGTGTGGCTAATAAAAAAGACTTATATTTAGGAATGGAGGGAGTATAAAATATAAATAATAATGCATGTTGGGGCAACCCACGTTTCCACTAATTTTAGCCGTGGGCTTGTTCACAATTTTTACGAGGGGGTGGTTGTTCATTTAATGGAGGGACTTGTAGTACCAGACTTGAACGATACAAAGTGCAATCTGGCACACCGTAACACCACTTGGAACAAGCGGGTAGCTATCTCAAGAAACAATCAACAACTCAAAAACCTGCGACCTGGCATGTAGTAGCAGACAATTTTAAACGATTATTTTGATGGAGTGAAAAAGGAAAACTACCCCACTACGTATATATAGGCCGAAGCCTCCATGCTTGCTTGCTAGGGTTGCTCTATTCACACACTCTCATCCTCTCCAGATCTAAACAAGATAGGGGTAGTAACACTGTCTTTCTCCCTTCAAAAACATTGGCTTTCTATCCTCACCACTGGTTACAGATCCGGACGTATCCCCCTCCGCTGGTGAAGGGGAGGAGGGGCAGCGTTTAGGCCGTCGTCGACAGCGAGGGAGGAGACCCACTGCCGGCTGCACCATTATCTCTGGCCGAGCGCCGGCGCGGGAGGTCCTCCGATCCCTTCGTCGTTTCCTGTGGGCGGATCCGGCCTCCCGCCGCCAACCTATCCACATCCCGACGACCTTCAGGTATATCTTTGTTCGAAACCGCCTTAGCTCTACTTCCCCAGCTTGCTACGTCGTTGCATGTGCATCATCTTCTACCTCTCAGCCCCTCTCGATCAGATGGTCCAACGTCACATTTTTTCTATTATTAGAGGTAAAGCTACTTCATGGAGTCGAATCTTGTACTCCCTCCATCCGAAAATACTTTTCATTGAAATGGATGTATCTAGATGTATTTTAGGTCTAGACACATCCATTTTGATGACAAGTAATTCCAGACGGCGGGAGTACTTGGTTCAAACAAGAAATAAAGTGGGGGTGGGGGAATTTAGTATGTACATCGGACTTGGTACAAACAGGAAGGAAAGGGGATGAAAGTAGTACAGACTGGTCATCCAACCGGTCTCTTGGTCGAAAAGGGAAATATAGGGGTAACGCTGTACACAGTGGTATGACCAGGACTAGATTTGCTATACACACATAGGAGTATGTGGCTAGAGTGAACAAAAATGGGACCAACCCAGATATGTTTCTTGGATGTTTGTTTCTCAGGGCAACAAACTATGAATCACCACTTTATGCCCCTGTTTACGTACATGGTGCTAGACTGCTGGTGCACCCACTGCCCCATGCCCTTATACCAAATATTTAGGCTTCGTTCGGAATAAAGGGGCAGAAAACATAGGTCTTGATGAAAATAGAGGAATAGGAAAGGAATGTAGGTATAAAACTATGGAACAACAAACCGGAGGAAACTCTCAAGAGAATGTGTTCGGATGGACTACGAAATATACATATTTGTTTTTTTAGGGTAGCATGCTTGGCAGTATGAGATGCTATTTGTTTATTCAGCTGCACAGTGACTACTCTTGTCCTCACCTCACGTACCACACATAGGTTGATTTTTTTATTCCGGCAACACAGCGCAGCAACCTGTCTAACGCATGGCAGCGAGCGCCTGCCTCGGGCTTCCGCCCAAAAAATGAGCAGCGCGTGGATGTTTCTAATCCTATGGAATCAGTACTACCAGTCTAGCTTTCCTATAAAACACTATTCACCTTTCCTGTGTTTCGAACGGTTGGAAGGGAAAGAATACCGTAGGAATTGTTTTCCTACGAAAATCCTGCACCAAACATGTGAACTGAACGTAGCCTTAGCTGTTCTTAATCTAATGTCCCTGGTAAAAATGAAGCCATGCCACTATTATAAGCCATGACAAGTTTAGCCAAATGTTTTTGCCTGTAATTGTTTGAGACTCTGACTGTTTCCTCTGTGCCTTTTCGTGCAAACAGGGATATCCAATTCACCTGGTTGTTGTTGTGACCTTTTGGTGCACTGCACAAAACTCTTCTTAAAAGAAGTGACTTTTGTGCTGTTTAACTGGAATGTCAGAATGGAACAGTTGGTTCATTTTGGTGGAACTGCACAAAGGGAGATCTGTGTTCCAATCCTCATCATCCATATTTGCGCCATAACCTTCCTTTAGGTAAGAATGATATTTAATGCATGTGTTCATCTCTATTTTCTGACTGCCATGAGAAAATAATGCTGTTTTTTACTAGTACACTTGTACTCACTTACTAACAAAACCAATTCTGAATTAGAAGCCAATCATGTACTTGGTTTTACCAACTGGTGAGGAGAAAGAGAAACTGAGCATGAAGAGGAAGAAGAAGAAGAATAAATAGTGCCAAGGCGATCTTGCTGAAGCTAGAGGCCTCAGTCGAGGCCATTCAAGGGCTCCGACAACGACTACCTTAGATGTGAGACGATCCTCCAGGGAGCCCTTCCACTTCTGCTGTCTCACTTAATTAATTAAGAGTACTTAAGTACCACTAATTTATTACTGCCTAATTTTCCTGTTGGAGTTAAACAAATCTTTAGTAGGACCCTATGCTGAATCATGTACGTGTGTATGTTTGTCTATGGAGGTGAATCATGTGGTGGAGCAGGGAGGGAATATTATTAGTGTCATGACATAATAGTGCTATTGTTTTGCATGTCAATTTATTGCCATTGGTTCAATGAGGCAATGTTTTGCGTATTGTCCATCATGAATTTGATGCTACTGTTTGAGTAATATGCTAATGTATTCCTATCCTTTCTCACTAAGCTAATGAAGGTTTCACCTTGTTCCTACTTGTGCAAACAGGGATCATGTTGTGCCAATCATACAGTTTAGTGGAACTACACAAGACAATACAATGAACTGTATCCCATCCAGTGCTTTAACTCTGTTGGAAGTTCTTGATAATCTTTCGATATAATCTCAGCACTGTTAAACAACAGTGATTTCAACCATACATTTAAAGTGCACAAAAATATATACTATTGTGTGATTCCAGTGAGTGCTTTATCATCTCTTATGGGACTACATGAATAAGCTTTTTTTTCTCAGGTTGGTACGGGCCTAAGGCCTTCATCCATATTAGTTTGCTGTCATCTCTATTTGTATCGTTCTACTATCATGAGAAACCTCTTTATCTTTGCACGTTAAAGTTTTGCAACCTATGATAAATGGCAATGCTTTGAGTGTTAAGTTGAGCTAATTGGCACTGATTAAATAAACTAATACCTCTCTTTAAGCAAGACTACTATGTTGCGAACTTTACCCAATAAGATAATGAGGGTGCTTCTATTTGTTAGTGTATGTTTCATCAACTAATCCCACTATTACAGTAATCTCACTCTCTCAATATATGTGCCAACAGGGATGCTCGATTTTGGTGGAACTGCACAAAAACTTTGGGTGCTTCATTGCCTCGACAGCTTTCGTCCTTTCCTGTCAGTCGCTAATCTCCGTTTGCTTTCTTCCTTTGCCGTCAGTCGCTTGGCTTATCTCGACTTCCAGTCAAAGGAAATAGTAATTGATATGCTACCTCACACAGGTTGGTACTGGTCTTTATCCTGATTATTGTTCCTGTCATATGTATTGGTAATTTGGTATTGTGCTACTATTTGCCAATTTCATAAAGGAGTAATTTGGAGCCTGAACTCGCAGGCAAATCATTACATTGGGTGATTTCAGTAGAACTGCACAAAATGATCAGATGGACAGGTACTTATGCTGATGCTATGTACTCCAAAGTTCAATCAGACAAGCATTGATGATGACAAGAAGTGCCTATATTCATTCGAGTATCAACCGGTGTCAACCAATTGTCAAACTCCAAGTATTAGGAGAGTGAACGACAAAAATATTGCTTGGTGCATAGCCCAAAAAAACGCAGTCCAGTCTTTGGTCCCAACTTGTGCCTTTTGGTTACCGGCACATATGGTAGCGAACTATATGGCATGGAGTCTAAAGATTCCAGACAATTTGGTTGATGCGTATATTCATCTGGCACTTAATCAGTCTACACGCCAAGGATGCTCCATTTCAGTTGAACTGCACAAAAAATTTGGGTGGTTCATTTTTCAACCGCCTCCTTTCTCATCTGCAATGTAGAATTTTGGCGAGATACATGACCAAGATGAGCCAGTAAACTAGTTGGATGAAAGTAGTGGCCAAGTTGCTCAAACCTCCCTCGGCACGAGGCCACTATTTGAGGATAAACCTACAAGCAAAGTTAAGATTGTCTGTACTGCCTCTTATGTATTGGAAAGTTTACTCGTACAAGAACTAATTTTAGCAAGAAGTACCTCCGATTGAACACCATTTACCAGTCTGTACCCTAGGTAATTAAAGTTCGTCCATGGATCATATTGGCTGTGATCTCAATCATTTGGATGCATAAATATACTAAACATGTGTATATCTGAATCTTTTTGTGAATTATGTATGAATATTGTCGTGTGATCTATCAATCATTTGGATGCATAGATATGCTGAGCTTGTGTATATATGAATCTTTTGAGTTGTTGATAGTGAATTTTGGCTATGAATATGAACGTGTCCTATGAACCTGAGTTTGATATGAATGTTTACCTTTTCTGTTGTATGCCTACTGTGGGGTATAAAACGCAGGTCTCTTATAAAAGTAGTGCTGTGTCCAATTTATGTTTTCCCTTCTAACCACATTATATATATTTATATTATTACTATTATCATATATTTTATAGAGACTTATATATACATTATAAAAACATCCCATGTGTTATTAACTTATAAAAGTAAATGTTTAACGGAAGTTGGCAAGGAAAATCTTGGTTGTTTTTGACTCACAGGCATGGAAAATCCTGGTGATTGCGTACAAAAGCTTGTGAAGATTTTAAGGACCAATTTTATAATAACGCGCTCATTTTTATTTTGAGCAATAACTCACTAATTTCTTAATTATATATATAAAAAATGTGCCTCTCCGGTTTATTCTTTGATATTAATTTCTCCTTCTAACATAACATTATATATATATATAACGAGCCCACCTAATACGTGTATTTCAAGGAAGTGCAAACGGGCTGGGATTTCTTAGAAAATATAAATGGGCCTGATTGACGTGAAATTATTTGTTCACCCAGCCCAGCAAATGGATTGTACATTCTAGAAAAGATGGGTTAAATATAAGCCACATTATTGCAGGCTGACATGTGGGCCAATAGGTCGAAGCCTACGCAGGGCGTTGTCAACTTGGTCAACAAATGATTGTGTCATCCACAGCCATTGGATTTATATCCAACGGCTGGCATGCACCTTCAATCTCTCATCTTCTTCCTCCAGCGTCGCAGGGACCACCTGGTCCGGCCTCCGGCGGCTAGCGGCTCTGCTTAGCACACATCGCTGCGAAGCGCTACCCCACCGCCGGCCAGGCTATCCCTCCACCCCTCGACACCTCCTGTTATTCTCCACAGACTACAACCCCACGCCGCAATAGAACCAGCTATAACCCTTCTCCTCCTCTCAATCTACGACTCCACTGCCGCGTTTTCCCATCTCCGAGTCGTTCCCGTCTGAGGACTCACCCTCGTCCACCGCCTCGCTATGTTCGGGGCGGCGTGGTCAACAAACGAGAGTCATCGGAAGAGGACTATACGTGGAGAGCCTGACGGCTAGGACCCATGAGGTCCATGGTCGCACGCAAGGAAAGTTCCTCCTTATTAAGCTGAAAAAATGTTTCCTCCACCTGACAGCTGGGACCCACCGGCTGTATCTTCGCACGGAAGGAAGTGCCTCCTTGTTTTGCAAAAAAAATTATCCATCCCGTTGACAGCTGGGACCCGTCAGATTTGGTGACTGACTTGTGGGCCTACTAAGCGGACGTGTACGCACGGCTTTGTCAACTTAATCAACAAATGATTCTAGCAGCTGGACCGTTGGATGTTAATCCAACAGCAATGCTCTTTCTTCAACCTCAGTTCTTGCTCCTGTCTCCTGTGGGTGACACCGCGGCTGTGCTACCGCGCACCCGAACTAGTGAAGTTTCCCACTCCTCTCCATCTGCGACTCCACTGCCCCGTCTTCCCCATCTCCGGGTCGTTCCAGTCTGGGTGCGCTCGGCACGGTGTGGTCAACATGGTCAACAACTGAGAGTCGTCAGAAGATGACTATACGTGAGAGGCTGACAGTGGGGACGCACCACGCCCATGGACGCATGCATGCAACGGAACGCGGTGAGGTCAACATGGTCAAGGAACGTCTTCCATCGGAAGTATACTGTACGTGGAGAGTCTCAGCTGGCTCCACGGCCGCAGCAAGTAAGCGCCTCCTTATTAGGCGGAAAATAATGATTCCTCCAACTGATAGCAGGGACCCAATGGATGGGCCACCGTATTTTGCGAAAAAAATCTTTGCCCCCTAACTGTTGGGACCCACCTAACGGGCCACCGTATTTCACGAAAAAACATCCCCCCCACTGTCAGCTCGGACCCATCGGAAGTGCCTCCTTATTACGCACAAAGAAATGAATACTCCCCCGGCTAGCTGGGACCCACCTTGGTGGGAGGCTGAATTGTGGGCCTACTAAGTTGACGGGGACGAAGGGCTTTGTCAACTTAGTCAATATGAACGATTCTAGCTCCAGTGACCATACGATGTCCATCCAACGGCCATAGTGCTTCTTCAACCTCTGGTCTTCTTGCTCCAGCCGCCCAAAGCAGAGTCGGTCGTCCCGCATGCTCCTGCCTCCCATGGCCGACTGTGCTGCCACGGAGGCCTCACCGCCCCCTACTATTCCCACCACTAGCCAGGCCCTGCAGTGACGATAGCCTCGCACCGCAGCCGAACCAGTGAACCCTCGTACTCCTCTCCGCGCGGGCTTCCACTGCCGCATCTTCCCCGACTCCGTGTTGTCCCCTTCCTAGGCCTCGCCGTCGTCCACCGCCGTGGTGCTCTCCGCGCGGCGTGGTCAACGTGGTCAAGGAACGACTTCCATCGGAAGAGTACTGTATGTGGAGAGGCTGACAGCTGGGTCCACGGCCATAGCCCAGTTTTTTTTGTGATTTGCCAAGTAAGTCGCTTTGTCAGGCCTGTTGGGCTGCAAATATTTCAAGACAAGGAGAGCTTTCATTCGGCTTTCCAAGAAAATGGCCCATCAGTAATGAGAAATTGGTTGTACATTTTTAAAACACATCAAACCGGCAATTAGTTTCAAATATCTTTTTTTTCATTTCGAGATTTTGAATTACATTAATTTTTATGCGTGGAGAATTTGTTGGATTTTATATTGATATACATTTATTTTTAAAATCAGTTTGAACGTGAGTTGAAATTTCTGGATTAAAAACAGTTCGGATTGCACCGAAATATTAAAAATTTTGTATAATTTTTTAACCATGGCCACAATATGGGTTGTAATGCTAACAAAAAGAATATGGGCTCCAAAAAAACCTTAAGAATTAGCAAATGGGCTGTAAATTATTAGAAATAATGGCAGATGGGTTGTATGCCGTTTTCCATAGATTTGAGGCTTTCCTATAAAAAGGTTGACGCACAAGCAGTGACTGTTGGATGTCCATCGAACGGCCATCGTACTTCTTCAATCTTTGCTCTTCCTGCTCCAGCCGCTCAAACAAGCGCCGGCGGAACAACCTGCTCCCTCCTCCCCGCGGCCGGCTGTGCTACCGCGTAGGCCTCACCGCCCCACCGTACTCCCACCGCTGGCCTAGCCATCCCTCAACTCACCCACAGCTAATGTTATTCTCCGGCGACGGAAGACGAACCAGTAAACCCTCGTACAGTCGTACTCGCCTCCGCGTGGGAAACAACTGCCGAGTCTTCCCTGCCTCCGTGTCGTTCCCTTCCTAGGCCTTGCCATCATCCACCGCCCTGGTGCTCTTGGCGCGGCCTGGTCAACGTGGTCAACGACTGACATGCATCTGAAGTGGAGTGTATACGGAGAAGCCGACAGCTGGGTCCACGACCGCACGCAAGGAAATGCCTCCTTATTACACGCAAAATAATGATTCCTCCACCTGACATCAGGGACCCACCGAAAGGGCCTCTGTATTTCGCGAAAAAACGTTACCGCCACTGATAGCTCAGACCCACCAGCTATATCTTCGCACGCAAGGAAGTGTCTCCTTATTACGCACAAAAAAATGAATACTCCCCCATTAGCTGGGACCCAGTATAGTGGCAGGCTGACTTGTGGGCCCACTAAGTTGACAGGGACGGAGGGCTTTGTTAAATTAGTCAAGATGCACGATTCTAGCTCTAGTGACTATACGATGTCCATCCAACGGCCGTAGTGCTTCTTCAACCTCTGGTCTTCTTGCTCCAGCCGTCCAAACCAGCGCCGGTCGTGCCTCGTGCTCCTGCCTCCCGTGGCCGGCTGCGATGCGGCGGAGGCCTTACCACCCCCTACTACTCCCACCGCTGGCCTGGCCATCCCTCTACTCACCCACACCCCCTGTTATTCTGCGGCGACGGCAGCCTCACACCGGAGCGAACCAGTGAACCCTTGTACTCCTCTACGCGTGGGCATCCACTGCCGCATCTTCCCCGGCTCCGCGTCGTCCCCTTCCTAGGCCTCGCCGTCGTCCACCGCCCGGGTGCTCTCGGCACGGCATGGTCAACGTGGTTAAGGAACGGCTATCATTGGACGTGGACTCTACGTGGAGAGGCTGACAACTGGGTCCATGGCCGCAGCAAGGAAGTGCCTCCTTATTACGTGCAAAATAATTATTCCTCCACCTAACAGCGGGGACCCACTGGACGGGCCACCATATTTCGTGAAAAAAACGTTTGCCCCCGACTGCTGGGATCCACCAGCTACATCTTCGCAGGCAAGGAAGTGCCTGATAGTTGGTACCCACCTGATCAAAGCGGACGTAGCGTTGTCATTCTGGTCACGAACGTGTACGTACATATATACTGGTGGATGTAGAGGCGCACACGTGTCGTAGTAGAGGCGCGTACGTGTCGTAGTAGAGGCGCGCACGTAGCATGTACACGTACGTACAGCGGCCAGGGTGCAAGAAAGAAAATACGGCCACGTATGTGTACATACGGGCGGGGTCTCGAACGCCTACTCGCGCATACGTACGGCTAGGGCTCGTGTACATGGCTGGGTCGGAATGGAGAAACAGCGTCGTCGTCGTGTTCATGGGGAGGCAACGGAATGCGTCGTGTTCATGGGGAGGCAACGGAATGCGTCGTGTTCATCGAGAGGCAACGGATCGCGTGGGAGCCAACCGGCTGGGTCAGAATGGAATGTGTGGTCGTGTTCATCGGGAGGGCTTGGATGGAATAGGCGATGGAAACGAGGCCCGGCGTACCGCACAACGGAGGAAACGGATGTCCTATGTTCGGAACAGGGTCCTGTTGATCGGGAGGGGTCTGTCGTACCGCAAAACGGAGGAAACGGACGTCCTATGTTCTGAACAGGGTCCTGTTGATCGGGAGGGGTCTGTCGTACCGCAAAACGGAGGAAACGGACCTCCTACGGTCGTAATGGGGGTCCTGTTGATTGGGAGGGGTGTGGCATACCGCAAAAAGGATGAAACGGACCTCCTACAGTCAAAACGGGGGTCCTGTTCATCGGGAGGGGTGTGGCGTACCGCAAAACGGATGAAACGTACTTGTGTTGGAGCGCTACGGTCGAAACGGGGGTCCTGTTCATCGGGAGGGGTGTGGCGTACCGCAAAACGGGACTCCACAGGATACTGTTCATCTCCACCGTCGACCTCCTCCAGCCTCCACGGGCTACCATCGACCTCCTCCAGCCTCCACGGTCTCCTGTTCATCCAGCCCCCACCGCGCGCTACTCCACCGGCTACTGTTCAACCACCCCTCCACGGGCACCCCTCCACCATCTACTGTTCATCCAGCCCTCCACACCACGGGGTCCTGTTCAACCACCCCTCCACGGGCACCCCTTCACCGTGTACTGTTCATCCAGGCCTCCACCTCACCATGGGGTCCTGTTCATCCAGAGGCAACGCCACCGCTCACTGTTCATCCAATCGACCGGCTTCAGTTAGCAGCAGTAGCGAAGGAATTGCTCGATCAGGTTCAGTTAACAGCCATCGATCGATCGCTCGGGTTCAGTAACGCGTAGCCTATAATGCAATCGCTCAGGTTCAGTTAGAGCCCAACGCCTCGCTCGGGTTCAGTTAGAGCCAACGCCTCGCACACACGCGCGTACGTGTACGAGAGAAACATGCATCGCTCAGCCCCCGACCTCCCACCGTAACCGGGAACTCCTCGAAATTTTCCTCCCCCTCGCTTCTACCATGGTTTTTCCGTCATGGACGGCCCAAAGAATGTCAGGCAGCTGCGTCTCCGGCCCGCCCAGGACGAAAAGCCCATTTTCTGTCATGATTTTTTGTCATAAGAGTAGGAGCCCACCACATCTATGATGATACCAGGTTTTGTCACAATTATCATCATAGAAGTGTTATATGTATGACAGAAATTTTTTTTGTTCGGCCCAAAATGTCATGGATGTGTCTTTTTTTGTAGTGTGCATAGCAGCGACTAACCCCTAGCCTAGAGGTCGAGTTTGCGTCTTTCTGTCTTCTTTGGTTCGCAGGGCATGTGGACACTTCTGCTGAGCCACTTGGGAAAAAGAAAACGAACCGGCGCTAAGGCCCCGGCAAGCCAGGACTGCCGGGGGCTGAAGACACAAGGATCTAACCACGGCAAGCCAAAGTTGCCGGGGGCTGCGGATTCAGATAAGTCCTTCATCCCCTGTTGTGCATTTCCATATGGAACTGGGATAAATGAAACCTCATTTTTCTCCAAAACCACTGTGCTCCCCCTTCTTCTTGTAACCATGTCCCTGGGACAGACCCGGGTCGTAGACATGGTGGCAAGGAAATAAATGAAGGGCCTAACTCTACTTTGTCCCCGCCTCCGCCAAAAGCGTGAGAATGGTCGAATGAAGTCACGGGACGGCAAGGCCTGTTGCCGGGCGACCATGTTTATCTTAAAAATAACAAGGATCCGTTCCTTGGAATGGGCCTCGCCCATGCACAAAGAACCCGACAAGCACCCTTTTTCATTAAAAATATCCCATACAAGTATAGTTCATATGGAATTAAAAACATGAGCAAGGGGATAACAAGTCTTAAAATTAACAAGTGACCGCAGGCTTACAAACTGAAAAGAGATAAGATGCCCGAAATCCCTTTCTTGTCCCTCTCTTCAGAAAGCGGAACAAGATGGCGGGAGGGCAAAAAGAGGGCCTAGGCAAGGTGCGAGGAGCAGAAGGCACCAAGAGAACATATTGGTGCCAGGAAAGGAGCTGGAAGACGAGGCAGCGGGCCAGCAATACGCGACGAAGGCATCGGTGCCCGCGTACTCCGACTTGACGGCCGCCACCCGCCTTCTCCGGCCCTCCTACGCCAGCCACCCAAGGACACTATGGGGAGTGCACCGATGGAGAGCTTGACGAGGAAGGCCATCGACAGGCCACATGGTGTAGGGCGGGGCAACACGGTCAGTCAGAGATGAGGTCGACGTGACCTCGCTCGACGCTCTCGTTGTCGCTATCGCTACCCTCCTCATCACTCCCGCTTGAAGAGGTATCTTCATCGTTGGAGGAGCTCTCCACACGACACTTTAGGCGAGTTCCAAGTGTCGGATTTCGGGTTCCGGCAGACCCTTAAGGTTTGAACTCTGGCGTGCGCATGGAGATCTTTCCCCTACCGACTCGTGCTTCTATGGCTCGCAAGAAATCTAGGCTGGGAAGAAGAACACACAAAGGACATGAGGTTTATACTGGTTCGGGCCACCGATGTGGTGTAATACCCTACTCTAGTGTGTGGTGTGGTGGATTGCCCCAGGGGCTGATGATGAACAATACAGGGGGAAGAATGGCCTCCCAAGAGGTGTTCTTGAGCTGGTGCAATGTGTTCTACTCGGTCTGGATCCCCCTCCCTCTATGGTGGCTAGTCCTACTTATAGAGGCCCTGGTCCTCTTCCCAAAATGTGAGCGGGAAGGGCGCCAACAATTGGCTATTTTCAAGGGGAACATCCAGTACAAGTTATCCTGACCAAAGGTGGTCTTCGGCTGCCAAAAGCACTGGTGATGACGCCGTCTTGGGCTCCATGGTGACCTGCGTCCTGCCGCTCTGCTGGTCTTGGTCTCGTTGCACTGGAATGGTAACCTTTGCCTGATGCCTTGGCCTGTGCTTGTTCCCTTTGCACCGAAGGGGAAACAAGGACACTACACAGGCCGGTGCCCGCCTGGCGCCCGCTTGACCTTGATCGTCATGGCTTGCATCACGGGCTCCTCGCGAGGTGCCCCTGCCTTGATCTCTCTTCCTCCTCACGAGCCTGCCTGATGAGGCTGCTCCTGAGGAAGTTTCCTGTCATCTGCCCCGCAGGGCTTGGCCCCTTGCGAGGGTCTTGAGTTTGAGCTGATGAAGCTGGGCCACACTGGGCCCCCACTCGAGCCACGCCGTAGGCCGCATGCTGGCAAGTCTGGGGACCCCCATTCCTAGAACACCGACAGTAGCCCCAGGCCCGAGGCGCGCCTGGGCTGGGCCTAGCAGAGAAGCGAAGGGGCAAGTGCGATTGAGGTGGGCGCCGCGTGGCGACAGATTGGACGTGGGCGTATGCGCTTCCCCATGACGCCTCGGCAACTTCACGACTTGACAAGTCCCTGCATGCTGAGAAATGGGTCATGATTACCTGCGATTGAGGTGGTCGGCGCTTGGCCTTCTCCAGCTATAAGTATGGGACTGTGCGAGCCTCGTTAGCTTATCCCTTCCTGCTACTCCTTTTCTTCTTCTTGGCTACTCGCCGTTCCCATGGCTCCGCCGAAGAGATTCTCGGCCGCGGAGAAAGGAAAAGCTCGTATGGCAGGGCCTGACTCCCCATAGACCAAGCGCGGCCGGGGCCGCCTTCACAAGCACCCCATGGCCCCGTAGTGGCTTCCCGCGACCATGGAGGCGGTTCCCTGCACGGTGGTGAGCACCCGGTTGCCGATGGGAGGCACGCCGTGGCCGCGAGGCCCCCCAGGCAGCGCTTTCACTCGGCGAAGGTGCTGCCGGAGTTCATCGTGTGGTCGGCGGACCCGACCAGCACCTGGCTCCAGCTCCCCCGTTTCTTCATAGGTGAACTGCCGGCCAGCGCTCGGGGCGGCCTCTGGCTTCAGGCAGATGGTTGCTGCAGCAGGGTGTCCTGGGCTTCGCTAGAGGTCTCCGCTTTTGGGAATGCGGTCGTGACCCACGGCTGGCAAACGTTTGCCCGTGCGCGCAGCCTGAGCCGGCGGTGCACTCTGCACTTCAAATTCGATGGCGACGCCACCTTCTACGTGAGGGTGTTCGGGGAAGACGGTCGCCGCGCTGGATGCTGCCTCGAAGACGATGACCGCGGCCGCCTGCTGAGCCCCGGTGCTGACCAGGATGAAGACGGCGGCAGGCGTTTAGGCGGCGGCGATCGGGGCTCGCCAAGCTCCTCCAGCGGTGTCCGCGACCAGCCCCCGCACCATCGTGCCCGCTTGGGTGAAGGTAGCGGGTCAGCCCGCCGTCTCGCCCCGGTGAAGCGAGAGGAGGGATCCGCCTGAGCCCCTAGAGGCAGCTCGAGCTTTCACCGCAAATTGGTGCCGAGAAAGTCGTGCCCATTTTGTTTTTCTTCTTTCCTTAGCTCAGTGGGGCTTGACGCGGTCCTCGCCTCCCGAGGCTGAGGCCTCGCCGCGCGCTTCATGTCCTGCAAGGATTAGCAGGGGGAGTAGTGTAACGCCCCGAGATCGATGTGCCAGGTGTGCGTCGGTTATTCGCTGTCGTTGTCATGTCTTTTGCTTGCGTGTTGCATCTTATCACGTCATCATGTGCATTGCATCATCATGTTTTCAAAACTTGCATTCGTCCGGGTTCCCCCGTTCTCTCCGCTGTCCGTTCTGAGCCCAGACACACTTGCACGTGCCCGCGGCACGTCCGAAATATTATTTTATAAGTGGCCGGAAAATGTTCTCGTTATGGGATGAGAGTTGGCGTGCGGTCTTGTCATAGTGTAGGTAGGCTGCCTGGCAAATTTCGTCGCATTCGGAGTCCGTTTGACGCCCCAACGGATAAATATAGCGGCAATAGTAGTCGGTCTAACGTCGGACGTTTTCGGTCTCCGGAAATAGTTGTCGGGCCTCCCTCTCTTCTCTTCTCTCAGTTCGAGACCGTCTACACAGCCCACTACCTACCGCCAGGTCCAACCTAACCTCTCTCTTCAGCCCGCGGCCCTCCTCGCGCACGCGTCCAAAAATTGTCCCGGACCCGACCCAAGCAGTCGTCACCGTGTGTCCGAATCATCCCCAAACGTCTATAAAACGTCTCCGTTTTTCTCTTTGGGCTACCTAACCTATTTTTCCCGTCCGTCTAATTAAGATCGAAGGGACCTAATGCCCCTATCCGGAAATCCTTTTGCCTTATATATTAGACCAAACCCTAAAACCTAGGGATCTGTCCCATCCATCTCCTCACCCACCGCCGCCACCCTCTCCCTTGGGATCCTCCCAGATCCCTGTTGGTCCAATCTGCAGCCCAATCTTCCTCCTTCGTTTTCAGCACCACCCCAATCAGCAGCTTCCACCTTGCCCTGATCCAAATCGACCTCCCCAGCGACGCCCCACCTCGTCTCCAACTCCGGTCACAGCCTTGCCCCACTTGTTGTTTCTCCTTCCCGTCTGCTTCCTCTGCATTGGGCCAGCGCCTCGACGAGAACCTCGCCCGCGCCCCGTCTTCCTCCTCATCGTGCGGATCCAGGAGGCTCGATGTCCAGCAGCTCGCCTCTGACCTGTTCCTGGACGGACACGCCCTCCGGCCTCGCCTTTCTGCCGCTGAAGACCCGCGCTGGGGCCTGCTACGCTGCGCCACCGCTCGCAGGCCTCTGCTCTCCTGCACCTTGTCTCCGATAGAGGCAAGTTCGTCGCCGCCAAGACCTTGCCTCGCCGGATCCGCCGCCCACTGCCGGGAATCGGTCCCCGACGACCTCGCCTCGCATCCGGTGGTCATCCCGTCATTTTTTTTGTCGCCGGAAGCACCAGCGCAGCTGCCCCTTAACTTCCTGGAACGCGCGCACCTCCAAGTCCCGCTCACTGTGTCCGTTGACTTGGTCGCCGACCGCGTGTGTCCCAAGAGAGCGCCAGGCCCAGCTCGCCCACGCGAAGACCCCCCACCTCTGCCGCTTTGCCTGGGCCACCTTCTCCCCTCGCTGCTCGTCATGGGCCGCGCGCCTGCCGGCCCAGCTGCGCCTTCTCCCGTCCTAGTCCATCACCGAGCCGGCCCAAGTGTCGTGGTGAGCAGCTCAGTTCAACCCAATGCAGCCCGTCCTATTTTTTTTTCCTGCTGCTACGAATTTAGCTATTATTCCTGAGAGGTTGTTTTGCAGAAAAGTCCGAAGAGTTCATGCATTTAATATCTAATTAACCATGCATCGGTTTAAAATAAGTTATATATGAAACATGACTAGAGTTTCATCTAGTTTCATATTGTGCCATTTTCATCCATGTTTAACATGTTTAAAATGTTGTTTGAATAATTTTTTCTCTATGTCATGTTAAAATGCTTTAATTCATAAATTTTTAACCGTAGCTCCAAACCTAACAAACTTTATATGTAAATGGGGTAGAATTTTGCCTAGTTTAACATGGTGGCATCACTTTGCATGTTTAACAACTCTAAAATTATGTTTAGGGCAGAACAGTACCAAACCTAATATATGCATATGAGGAGTTTCCGGAATTGTTGTTCGTTGCTTCCGACCTCATTTAAACTTGACTAGATAGGTAGTTTTACTTTGCTTCATCCTCTTGCCATGTTTGACAACATTTAATATTGTTCGGTACATAAACAAGATCGAACTAAATAATGGAATGTGGTGTTTTATCAATATGCATCTCGTTGCATATTGAGCTCCACTTAATTTGTAGGATTGCTTGTGCACTTTGCCATGCCATGCATTTTAAACCGGACATGTATCATACTTGGTTGTGCATCTTGCCATGTTAATGTGTTGGTTGTTTACCATGTTGTGTGCTTCTTTCCGGTGTTGCTTCTTTGGGTTGGTTTCAATAACATCGCGTTTGTGAGGACCCATTCGACTACGTCCGTTTGTCTTCTTCATGGACTCGTTCTTCTTCCTTGCGGGATTTCAGGCAAGATGACCATACCCTCGAAATCACTTCTATCTTTGCTTGCTAGTTGCTCACTCTATTGCTATGCCTATGCTGCGATACCTACCACTTGCTTATCATGCATCCCATATTGTTAAGCCAAGCCTCTAACCCACCTTGTCCTAGCAAACCGTTGTTTGGCTATGTTACCGCTTTGGTCAACCCCTCTTATAGCGTTGTTAGTTGCAGGTGAAGATTGAAGTTTGTTCCTTGTTGGAACTTGGAGATGTTGTTCCTTGTTGGAACATGTTTACTTGTTGGGATATCACAATATCTCTTATTTAATTAATGCATCTATATAATTGGTAAAGGGTGGAAGGCTCGGCCTTATGCTTGGTGTTTTGTTCCACTCTTGCTGCGCTAGTTTCCGTCATATCGTTGTTATGTTCATGGATTTTGCGTTCCTTACGCGGTTGGGTATTAATGGGAACCCCTTGACAGTTCACCTTGAATAAAACTCTTCCAGCAATGCCCAACATTGGTTTTACCATTCGCCACCTAGCCTTTTCTTTCCCTTGGGTTATGCAGACTCAAGGGTCATCTTTATTTTAAACCCCCCCCCCCCGGGGGCTAGTGCTCCTCTGAGTGTTGGTCCAACCGAGCAATGTCCGAGGCTACTAGGGGCAACTCTGGGCTGGCTTACCCGACATCTTGCTCATCCGGTGTGCCCTGAGAACGAGATATGTGCAGCTCCTATCGGGATTTGTCGGCACATCTGGGTGGCTTTGCTGGTCTTGTTTTACCATTGTCGAAATGTCTTGTAACCGGGATTCCGAGTCTGATCGGGTCTTCCCGCTAGAAGGAATATCCTTCATCGACCATGAGAGCTTGTCATGGGCTAAGTTGGGACACCCCTGCAGGGATTTGAACTTTTGAAAGCCGTGCCCGCGGTTATGGGCAGATGGGAATTTGTTAATGTCCGGTTGTAGAAAACCTGAAGTTGACCTTAATTAAAATGCATCAACCATGTGTGTTACCGTGATTGTCTCTTTCCGCGGTGTCCGGGAAGTGAACACGGTGTTGGAGTTATGCTTGACGTAGGTTGTTCTAGGATCACTTCTTGATCATACTTTTATCGACCGTGCTTTGCCTTCTCTTCTCGCTCTCATTTGCGTATGTTTGCCACCACATATGCTAGTCGCTTGATGCAGGTCCACCTCATACCTTTACCTTACCCATAAGATTAAATAGTCTTGATCGCGAGGGTGCGAGATTGCTGCGTCCCCGTGACTCATAGTTACTCCCAAAACCAGTTTGTAGGTGCCGATGTTACCGAGCTGGTGACACAATCAAGCTCAAGGAGGAGCTTGATGAAGATCTTGTCCTTTGTGTTTTTTCGTTCTAGTTGATCAGTAGTGGAGCCCAGTCGGGACGATCGGGGATCTGTGTAGCATTTGGGGTTCTTCGTTTATTTTGGTTCCGTAGTAGGACCTTGATTGTATTTGGATGATGTAATGCTTTATTCATGTAATTGTGTGAAGTGGCGATTGTAAGCCAACTATGTATCTTTTCCCTTATGTATTACATGGGTTGTTGCGAAGATTACCTCACTTGCGACATTGCTTTCAATGCGGTTATGCCTCTAAGTCGTGCTTTGACATGTGGGAGATATAGCCGCATTGAGGGCGTTACAAGTTGGTATCAGAGCCTTCCCCGACCTTAGGAGCCCCCACTGATTGATCGAACTAGCAGTCGTTGTTGAGTCTAGAAAAATGTTTTGAGTCATTTAGGAATTATATATCGGAGAGTTTAGGAATTCTTTTTACTCCCCAGTCCCTTCATCGCTCTGGTAAGGCATCCTGACATAGAGTTTTGACTCTTCTCTTCTCAAATTTCACTAAAAAAAATTTAGGATCACGCGGGTATCTTGGAATCGTTCCGATGGTTTTGTGATGAGAACATTGTTCTTGGTGCCTCCTGTCATTTAGGGGTTGTGGCAGTGTCCCGGGGAGTTGAGCTCCGAGGTGTTGTCGTCACAATTTTATCGTTGCAGTTCTGGAATACCTGAGTTTAGTTCGCCGACATCGAAAATCTCTTTTATGCAGTTGTTGGTGAGATAACCTCGACGCCACCCAGTACTGGGGCGGGAGTTCGGGAGTATTGCCATAACTCGTATAACGGATGCTTTTCGAAGGTTGAGGTAGACGATTTCCGAAGGTTTCTTGGTTATGTGTTGAAGGATGGATACAGCTGGATGTAGGATTTGCTAGTTTTGGGTGAGATATTATGCTTCCCCTGTATCCCCAACACCTGATTGCATAACCGGAAAATTTCGGGAGTTTATAAGTGGGAATTCAAGTAGCTCTTAGGCATATCTTTCCGACAGATGTATGATATGAAATTGGGGTTCGACGTCTAGTGGTCCACCTATCCACGGTTGGTTTTAAAGTGGTCTCGTTGTGTCTTAAAGAGTCCTTGGCTATGCTGACTCGGGGACGCTTCGTATGTCCTGTGCATTGCCTTGTACATGATGGTGCTATACGATCGAGCTCGTGTAGGCCCACCACGAAAACTTCGGACGAAATCTCTATCATATGTTTGTTCCGGCTTATTCTGCAAGCCAATCCTTTGTTTGGTTTTGAGTTGTGGTATTCGAGTTGCTTCAAAGTCAAATGTTGATTCAATACCTTTTCCTAAGCGGTGTTCTCATACCCCAATGTGAGCACTAATCCTTCTCGATCATCGAGTTTGTCATGTCAATCCTTTTAACCGGTGTGCTTCTCTTCAAGTGGATCCGATCATTGCAACATCCGCAAGATCAAGTATCAGTTCTTCTCAACGGTGTTTGTTTCATCCGTCCCCAAGTTGCCTTTGTTTTCTCGCCCACCCACCCTTTTTCTTCAAGGATTCGAATTTCTTAATTAAGTATCCATTTTATTCATGTGAAGTCTCTTCTTTCTTTCCTTTCAATGTTCGTACCCGGTGTTTCTCATGAAGATTCTAACGGAGCTTCAAGTTCATCATTCCTCATTCCTCTTCTTCTCCGGTGGTTTCAAGTCAAGCTTTGTTGATCATATCCTTTCCTTGTTTCAATGCTTTCTCATGCCGGTGCAATTCTTAATCATTCACCTCTCGCTATTCAATTGTTCCGGAGTCCTGAAGATATCTCAGAAGGATCGTCTTGTCATTCAAGATCCGTTAATCCTATTTTGAGGATGTTTATCTCATTCAAGCCTTTTAATTCAACCGTTGCATTCTCTCTTTTAAATTGTTCTATGGTGTTTCTTTTGAGTGGGCCCTAACCCATAGGTTTTTCCCAGGATCTTACCTGACTCTTCTTTTACGGCGTTACTATCAAATTCATTTCAAAGTTTAACGTAAGAATGAGTTATCATCAGTCAAATGCCTTCTCCTAGATCTTTCACAATTCTTTTCATCGTTGGCTCAACTTTTCCATTCTTCATTCCGGTGTGCCTCAATAATTCATGGTGGTGTTTCTCGTCGTCATTCTTGGATTTTGAAGACCGAAGAAGATTCTTCTTTCAATCTTGCTCCATTCTCTTCAAGATTCGTCATTCAAGCTTGTTGCCATCCTCTCATAATTGTTTTCGATTGTTAGAATTCTTTTTCACCCATCCGGAGTAATTAAGGAGTCTTTTCAGTTTGATTCTCCGAAGGCCATCAATTCAGGATTATTCATTCTAGTTTTCAGCTAACATTCTCCAAATCTTACCGGTGCATCGTTCAAGTATCCTCTAATCTGTTCTTGACCTCTTCGTTCTCTTGTATCTAAATCCTAGCAAGCATCATCATTCATTTTCTAATCCTTCTTGGTGTTTCTTCATGTTTTATTTGTTTTTTTCTTCAATTCTTACGGCGGTTCATTCAAGATTCTCTTCCTTTGTTATCGTATCAATTTATTCGACGTTCCAATCCTACCGGTGGTTCGTTGAAGACCTTCCCAAGTTTATGTTATATCTCTCTTAATCCTTGCTATGAGAATAAGTAGTGTGCCAAATCCGTTGATTCTCATCAATTTAATTGGTGAAGGATAAGCATAATGTAATTCTTATTCTTGTTTCATCGAAGTGAGTAATTCCTTATTCCGGAGGCTCATCAAATTCTCGGTTTCAATAGTTGTCATCTTCTCTTTTTCCCGGAGTTCCAATTTATCTCAATTATTTCATCGTGAAGCCCCATCTAAATCATTGCAAGGGTTCAACTGGTGTTTTCAACTTCTACTTCATTCCGTTTTGATCATCCTTTCGTTACCGGAGTTCTTCATGGAGGTTCTACTTGATCGTTCATCAAGGATTTAAATACTTCTCGAAGTGTTCATCAAGATTCTTTTCAGAGGAGCTCAAACATTCTGGAGTGCAATTCTCTCAACCATATCATTCGAGGTGGTATTATGTCATTCTTGATAATTTGAGTTCAGGTCTCATGATTCACAGGTTGTTAAGAATGAGATATTTTAAATCCATCAACCTCTTCGTTGGAGTTATCTTGGGTTATATTTCTCCTAAAGCCTTCCCTAAGGATTCTTGCTATCTATGGTGCTTATAAAGGACCCAAGATCTTCTTTATCCTCCCGGTGAAATATTTTATCGTCTCCTTGTTCATTCCAATCCAATTCTTTTCCCGTGAGTGGCAGGTTGTCACCCCATAATTTTGAGATGTATTCCATAAGACCATATCAAGCTTCTTCTTTTCGTTGTTGGTTTTCCAACAACTCTGTTCTAGCTGTTGTTGTAAGCGTGCTCCCTCGAGATCTTGTTTCACTTCGTTCATTCCATTCCACTCTTTCTTTTGTTCCAGAGGCATTGTGATGGTGCTATCTTCAACATTTCTTCTTGTTCTTGTCAGGACCTTGTTCTTTTCATGCCTATCCATTTAACCGGAGAGTTGTGCCCTCTGCTCAGTTCTTTTCATCTTATCAAGTCTTGTATCACTTTTCAACCGGAGTGCTGTCCGACTTTGTTCTTCCTCCTTCCCCTTTCCTAACGGAGTGTTTTCAACTTCGTTCATCTCCGTTGCTTTCTTTCTGTCTTTTTCTCAACCTCGCAAGGTTCTTTGGTTTCAATCGTTTGTCAAAGAAGCAACTTAGTTTCACCTCTTCTCTTTCTCTTCCGTTTGTCCCTCCGGTGCCATTCTAGATCTCGGGACGAGATCCTCTCGTAGTGGTGGAGTGTTGTAATGCCCCGAGACAGATGTGCCAGGTGTCCGTCAGTTATTCGTTGTTGTTGTCATGTCTTTTGCTTGCGTGTTGCGTCTTATCATGTCATCATGTGCATTGCATCATCATGTTTTCAAAACTTGCATTCGTCAGGGTTCCCCCGTTCTCTCCGCTGTCCGTTCTGAGCCCAGACACACTTGCACGCGCCCACGGCACGTCCAAAATATTATTTTATAAGTGGCCGGAAAATGTTCTCGGAATGGGATGAGAGTTGGCGTGCGGTCTTGTCATAGTGTAGGTAGGCTGCCTGCCAAATTTCATCACATTCAGAGTCCGTTTGACGCCCCAACGGATAAATATAGCGGCAATAGTAGCCGGTCTAACGTCGGACGTTTTCGGTCTCCGGAAACTATCGCCGGGCCTCCCTCTCTTCTCTTCTCTCAGTTCGAGACCGTCTACACAGCGCACTACCTACCGCCAGGTCCAACCTAACCTCTCTCGTCAGCCCGCGGCCGTCCTCGCGTGCGCTCCAAAAATTGTCCCGGACCCGACCCGAGCAGTCGTCACCGTTGTGTCCGGATCATCCCCAAACGTCTATAAAACGTCTCCGTTTTTCTCTTTGGGCTACCTAACCTATTTTTCTCGTCCGTCCGATTAAGATCGAAGGGACCTAATGCCCCTATCCAGAAATCCTTTTGCCTTATATATTAGACCAAACCCTAAAACCTAGGGATTTGTCCCATCCATCTCCTCACCCACCGCCGCCACCCTCTCCCTTGGGATCCTCCCAGATCCCCGTCGGCCGAATCTGCAGCCCAGTCTTCCTCCTTCGTTTTCTGCACCACCCCAAGCAGCAGCTTCCACCTTGCCCCGATCCAAATCCACCTCCCCAGCGACGCCCCACCTCGTCTCCAACTCCAGTCACAGCCTTGCCCCACTTGCTGTTTCCCCTTCACGTCTGCTTCCTCTGCATCGGGCCAGCGCCTCAACGAGAACCTCGCCTGCGCCCTGTCTTCCTCCTCATCGCGCGGATCCAGGAGGCTCGATGCCCAGCAGCTCGCCTCCGCCCTGTTCCAGGACGGACACGCCCTCCGGCCTTGCCTTTCTGCCGCTGAAGACCCGCGCTGGGGCCTGCTACGCTGCGCCACCGCTCGCAGGCCTCTGCTCTCCTGCACCTCGTCTCCGACACAGGCAAGTTCGTCGCCGCCAAGACCTTGCCTCGCTGGATCTGCCGCCCACTACCGGGAATCGGTCCCCGACGACCTCGCCTCGCATCCGGTGGTCGTCCCGTTGTTTTTTTTTGTCGCCGGAAGCACCAACGCCGCCGCCCCTTGACTTCCTGGAACGCGCGTAGCTCCAAGTCCCGCTCGCTGTGTCCGTTGACTTTGTCGCCGACCGCGCGTGGGCCACGAGAGCTCTAGGCCCAGCTCGCCCGCGCGAAGACCCCCCACCTCTGCCGCTTTGCCTGGGCCGCCTTCTCCCTCGCTGCTCGTCGTGGGCCGCGCGCCTGCCGGCCCAGCTGCGCCTTCTCCCATCCTAGTCCATCACCGAGCCGGCCCAAGTGCCGTGGTGAGCAGCTCAGTTCAATCCAATGCAGCCCGTCCTATTTTTTTCCTGCTGCAACGAATTTAGCTATTATTCCTGAGACGGTTGTTTTGCAGAAAAGTCCCTAGAGTTCATGCATTTAATATCTAATTAACCATGCATCGGTTTAAAGTAAGTTATATATGAAACATGACTAGAATTTCGTCTAGTTTCATATTGTGCCATTTTCATCCATGTTTAACATGTTTAAAATGTTGTTTGATTAATTTTTGCTCTATGTCATGTTAAAATGCTTTAATTCATAACTTTTTAACCGTAGCTCCAAACCTAACAAACTTTATATGTAAATGGGGTAGAATTTTGCCTAGTTTAACATGGTGGCATCACTTTCTACGTTTAACAACTCTAAAATTATGTTTAGGGAAGAACAGTACCAAACCTAATATATGCATATGAGGAGTTTCCGGAGTTGTTGTTCGTTGCTTT
This sequence comes from Triticum aestivum, assembly GCF_018294505.1. Taxonomy (NCBI): domain Eukaryota; kingdom Viridiplantae; phylum Streptophyta; class Magnoliopsida; order Poales; family Poaceae; genus Triticum; species Triticum aestivum. The sequence goes on from NC_057809.1 coordinate 151,510,821, forward strand.
CGGCCTCATTTAAACTTGACTAGATAGGTAGTTTTACTTTGCTTCACCCTCTTGCCATGTTTGAAAACATTTAATATTGTTGGGTACATAAACGAGATCGAACTAAATAATGGAATGTGGTGTTTTGTCAATATGCATCACGTTGCATATTGAGCTCCACTTAATTTGTAGGATTGCTTGTGCACTTTGCCATGCCATGCATTTTAAACCGGACATGCATCATACTTGGTTGTGCATCATGCGATGTTCATGTGTTGGTTGTTTACCATGTTGTGTGCTTCTTTCCGGTGTTGCTTCTTCGGGTTGGTTCCGATAAGGTCGCGTTTGTGAGGACCCGTTCGACTACGTCCGTTTGTCTTCTTCATGGACTCGTTCTTCTTCCTTGCGGGATTTCAGGCAACATGACCGTACCCTCAAAATCACTTCTATCTTTGCTTGCTAGTTGCTCACTCTGTTGCTATGCCTATGCTGCGATACCTACCACTTGCTTATCATGCCTCCCATATTGTTAAGCCAAGCCTCTAACCCACCTTGTCCTAGAAAACCGTTGTTTGGCTATGTTACCGCTTTGCTCAGCCCCTCTTATAGCGTTGTTAGTTGCAGGTGAAGATTGAAGTTTGTTCCTTGTTGGAACTTCGAGATGTTGTTCCTTGTTGGAACATGTTTACTTGTTGGGATATCACAATATCTATTATTTAATTAATGCATCTATATACTTGGTAAAGGGTGGAAGACTCGGCCTTATGCCTGGTGTTTTGTTCCACTCTTGCCGCCCTAGTTTCCGTCATATCGGTGTTATGTTCTTGGATTTTGCGTTCCTTACGCAGCTGGGTATTAATGGGAATCCCTTGACAGTTTGCCTTGAATAAAACTCTTCCAGCAATGCCCAACATCAGTTTTACCATTCGCCACCTTGCCTTTTCTTTCCCTTGGGTTCTGCAGACTCAAGGGTCATCTTTATTTTAACCCCCCCGGGCCAGTGCTCCTCTAAGTGTTGATCCAACCGAGCGATGTCCGAGTCTACCAGGGGCAACTCTGGGCTGGCTTACCCGACGTCTTTCTCATCCGGTGTGCCCTGAGAACGAGATATGTGCAGCTCCTATTGGGATTTGTCGGCACATCTGGGTGGCTTTGCTGGTCTTGTTTTACCATTGTCGAAATGTCTTGTAACCGGGATTCCGAGTCTGATCGGGTCTTCCCGCTAGAAGGAATATCCTTCGTTGACCGTGAGAGCTTGTGATGGGCTATGTTGGGACACCCCTGCAGGGATTTGAACTTTCGAAAGCCGTGCCCGCGGTTATGGGCAGATGGGAATTTGTTAATGTCCGGTTGTAGAAAACCTGAAGTTGACCTTAATTAAAATGCATCAACCGTGTGTGTTACTATGATTGTCTCTTTCCGGCGGTGTCCGGGAAGTGAACACGGTGTTGGAGTTATGCTTGACGTAGGTTGTTCTAGGATCACTTCTTGATCATACTTTTATCGACCGTGCTTTGCCTTCTCTTCTCGCTCTCATTTGCGTATGTTTGCCACCACATATGCTAGTCGCTTGATGCAGGTCCACCTCATACCTTTACCTTACCCATAAGATTAAATAGTCTTGATCGCGAGGGTGCGAGATTGCTGCGTCCCCGTGACTCATAGTTACTCCCAAAACCAGTTTGTAGGTGCCGATGTTACCGAGATGGTGACGCAATCAAGCTCATGGAGGAGCTCGATGAAGATCTTGTCCTTTGTGTTGTTTCGTTCTAGTTGATCAGTAGTGGAGCCCAGTCGGGACGATCGGGGATCTGTGTAGCATTTGGGGTTCTTCGTTTATTTTGGTTCCGTAGTAGGACCTTGATTGTATTTGGATGATGTAATGCTTTATTCATGTAATTGTGTGAAGTGGCGATTGTAAGCCAACTATGTATCTTTTCCCCTATTGTATTACATGGGTTGTTTGCAAAGATTACCTCACTTGCGACATTGCTTTCAATGCGGTTATGCCTCTAAGTCGTGCTTCAACACGTGCGAGATATAGCTGCATCGAGGGCGTTACAAGTAGCCTTCGGTCTGGTTGTGGGGGCAATCTGCCCAGTCCTGCGCTCGTGTCACGATGCCCGTGGGGCACGGAATGGGAGGGGTGCTCCCGCAGCGGACCCGGACAGGAAAGCTTCAAATGATCGGGGCAGAAAACACTCACGAGGGCGCCTGCAAACCTCCCTTGCGAGATTTGCAAGAGAAAACGAGGCAAGTGAGTGAAAAAGATAAAGAGTCACAAGCCTGGGACGACAACAGCTCCAGTAAAACTTCAAACAGGAACGAACAAGTCAACTGCAGAAAGCAAATGAAAAAGCCGCGTCCGGCACCTATTCTAGTCTTTGACGTCTTCTCACCAGCGCGAAGCTAAGTACTACCAGTGGGCGTGGGCGGGAGCCCCCGAGACCCGAGGGCGGCATTCCGGAGACTTCGGGGCGTGTACAGCCCCACTCTTTATTATGTGAGAGTGTCACGGGCAGCGAGCTTCACAGGCATTGGCCTTCTTCACAGGCACATGGCCTTTCCCAAAACGTGGCAGCTTCACAGGCATTGGCCTTTTTCACAGGCACCGGGCCTTTCCGAAAATGCGGCAGCTTCACAGGCATTGGCCTTCTTCACAGACACCGGGCCTTTCCCAAAATGCGGCAGCTTCACAGGCATTGGCCTTCTTCACAGGCACCGGGCCTTTCCCAAAATGCGGCAGCTTCACAGGCATTGGCCTTCTTCACAAGCACCGGGCCTTTCCCAAAATGCGGCAGCTTCACAAGCATTGGCCTTCTTCACAGGCACCGGGCCTTTCCATAGGCGCTAGGCCTCGCGCAGGGATAGAACCTCTAGAGATGTTGAATGTTCCACGCGTTCTGGACGGGTACCCCCTCCGGGGTCTCCAAGCGCGCGGAGACAGGCCTGGAAACATGAACAACCTTGAATGGGCCCTCCCACATGGGAGAGAGCTTGTGCAGCCCCTCCCTGGAGAGAACTCGTCTGAGCACGAGGTCCCCTACCTCAAGAGTTCTGGGGCGGATGTTGTGGCAGTGGTATCGCTGCAGCGCCTATTGATACCTTGCCGCTCGTAGCGCGGCTTCTCGACGGCGTTCCTCCCCTAGCACGAGATCCGTCCCCCGCATGGCGTCCTGCTGCGCCTCGTCAAACCCAGGACCCGTGCGGAGCGATGCCTGACCTCGTGAGGGAGGATAGCCTCTGCTCTGTAGACGAGGAAGAATGGGGTCTCGCAAGTCGGCTTGGCTGCGGTTGTGCAGATAGACCACAACATGGACTGGAGCTCGTCGTACCAGCGCCTGCCGCAAGCCTCCAGCTTATTCTTGAAGGTCCTGGCTTTGAGGCCCCTTAGGACCTCCGCGTTGCCTCGCTCGGCCCGGACGTTGCTCTGGGGGTGTGCCACCGAGGCGTAGGATATCTGCAGACCAAGGTTAGAATAGTACGTTTTGAAGAGATTACTGGTGAATTCCGAACTGTTGTCGGTGATGATTCGGTTAGGAACCCCAAACCGGCTCACGAGGCCCTTGATGAACTTGACTGCGGAGCCTGCTGGGATGGTGCGAACAGCTTCAACCTCAGCCCACTTGGTGAACTTGTCCACAGCAACGTAGAGGTATCGATAGCCCCCTGGCGCCCGAGGGAACGGGCCTAGAATGTCTAGCCCCCAAACTGCGAATGGCCACGAGAGGGGTGTAGTCTGTAGACCCCCCCCCCCCGCCGGCTAATGGATCTCCCTAGCGCGGAACTGGCAGGCCTCGCAAGCCTTCACCAGCTCAACGGCGTCGCTGAGTGCTGTGGGCCAGTAGAATCCACTACGGAACGCCTTGTCAGCGAGGGTTCGTGACGATGAGTGGTGCCCACAGTCTCCGCCGTGTATGTCCGCCAACAGCTCCTTCCCTTGCTCTCTAGAGATGCAGCATAGGGACACGTCATTCGGTCGCTTCCGGTAGAGCTCCCCATCCTTGATGCAGTAAGCCATGGCCTGCCGCGCTACACGCTTTGCCTCCTCCTCGCTCTCTGGCAGGGTCCCATTCATCAAGTAGTTCTTGAGCTCTGCGATCCAACACCCTTCTTGAGGCTCTAATGCCAGGAGCAGGCGTGCCCCTGAGGCCGGGCCACAGGCCGGAGCTCCCGAGGTAGGCGGCTGAGGGAGCTCCTCCCTTGGTTGCGCTGTGCTCGATAGTGACGGTGCCGCCGAGGGTTTGAAGAGCCGCTCCTCGAAGACTACAAGCTCCTGAGGCAGCCGCCTAGATGCCCTCTTGGCGATGTCATCAGCCTCTTGATTGGTGCCGCGAGGCACATGCTGCAACTCCAGCCCCTAGAACTGTTTCTCCATCTTGTGAACCTCAGCGAGGTAGGCTTCCATGTGCTCATCCTTTGGTTCGTATATCTTGTTGGAGAAGTTGACAAGGAGCTGCGAATCGCCCTTGATGATGAGGCACTTTACCCCTAAGGCGATTGCGGCTTTCAAGCCTGCTATCAGGCCTTCGTACTCTGCTATGTTGTTGGAGACCTCTTCTCCGTGCTGGAAACAGAGCTGCACGGTGTAGTAGAGTTTGTCCTGGGTAGGGGATACGAGCACTGCGCCAGCTCCCACGCTGTGTCGGGAGAATGCCCCATCGAAGTACATGACCCAGCCGTCTGGTGCCTCACTTCCCGAGGAAAGTGATCGGTCCTCGCCTGCCTCGAGACCCGGTGCTTCTGCCCATTCTGCCATGAAATCCGCGAGTGCGGCTCCCTTGATGACTCTAGTCGTACTGAATTCTAGCTGAAATGCCTGTGGTTTGATGTTCCATTCAGTGACTCTTCCAGCTGAGTTGGGACTCCTGAGTACCCTTTCCAAGGGGTATGCTGAGACGACTTTGATGGGATGGCCTTGGAAATAGTGCCGCAGCTTGCGTGAGGCCATTAATAGCGCAAGGAGGAGTTTTTGAGGCATGGGGTACCGCGCCTTTGCATCCCGTAGCACCGTGCTGACGAAGTACACGGGATGCTCGACGAGGTTGAGGGTGCTGGCATAGCTTGCGTCCTCCAGAGGTCGAGGCGTCTCCTGAGATGGTGGAGCCCCCAGTGCTTGGTCGCTTGGAGGGGCCTCTCCTGCCCCGGGTGCGTTCTCCTGCTGCGGTTGTTCCCCTCCGGCTACGGTCGTGGTCCTCGCGAGGCCCTCTTGGCTTTGCTTTGCTTCAGCCCGGACGGTCGCTGCGGCCTTGGTCCGGCGGTCCTCCCTGACCGCCACCAGGGCTGCGCTAGCGGAGTAGGGGGTGGCCGCAAGGTAGAGCACCAGGGGCTCCCGTGGACGCGGAGCTACCATCACTGGTGGGCTGGTAAGGTACCTCTTGAGATCTTGGAATGCCTTGTCGGCCTCTTCAGTCCATTCGAAGGGGCCCTTCTTCTTCATCAGCTTGAAGAAGGGCAGTGCTCGTTCCCCCAGCTTGGAGATGAATCGCCCTAGCGTGGTAACACGCCCGGTGAGCTTCTGCATCTCTTTGAGGGTCCTTGGAGGGCTCATGTCTTCAACTGCTTTGACCTTCTCCGGGTTGGCCTTGATGCCCCTGTGGGACACGAGGAAACCTAGGAGCTTGCCCGAGGGGACCCCAAACACGCACTTCTCTGGGTTGAGCTGTAGGTACACTTCGCCGAGGCTCACAAAGGTTTCCTCCGGGTCTTATATCAGGGTTTTTGCCTCCCGGGACTTCACCACAATGTCGTTGACATAAGCTTCAACGTTCCTCCCGAGCTGTCGGCCTAAGGCGATGTGCATCAGCCGCTGAAAGGATGCGCCTGCGTTGCGCAACCCAAATGGCATGCACGTATAGCAGTACACTCCACATGGGGTCAGGAAAGCCGTTTTTTGCATGTCTTCTACCACCATCTTGATCTGGTGATAGCCCGAGAAGGCATCTAGGAAGCACAATAGGTCACACTCTGCGGTAGAGTCGACTATCTGGTCAATGCGGGGGAGCGGAAACGGATCCTATGGGCAGGCTTTGTTGAGGTTGGTGAAGTCGACACACATGCGTTCCTTTCCTCCCTTTTTCGGCACAATGACCGGATTAGCCAGCCAATCAGGGTAGCGGACCTCGAAGATAACTCCTGCTGCTTCTAGCTTCCGGGTCTCTTGAACGATGAAAGCTTGTTTCTCAGTGGACTATCGCCTCGCCTTCTGCTTCACGGGGCGCATGTTGGGGCACACGTTGAGGTGATGCTCAATCACACCCGTCGGGACCCCTGCTAACTGATCAGGTTCCCATGCAAACATCTTCTTGTTCGCACGCAGGAACCCCACCAGGGCCTTCTCCTGCTCGGGCTCGAGGTTGGCTCCTATGGTAAAGGTAGTGTCAGTGGACCCGTCCTCATCGACCCGTACCTGCTTGGTTTCCGCCTTGTCTTGGGTGAACATCTGCTTCTTTTTAGCCGGCGCAGCCCCCTTGGGCTTAAGGGCGTCGGTGATGGCGGGCTGCTCCACCGCGACTGCCCTGAAAGCAAGCTTGAGTACCTGCAGCGCATCCCTTGTGTCTCCTGACACGGTAAGGACGCCGCTGCTCCCGGGCATCTTCATGAGGTTGTACGTCGGGTAAGTTGCTGCCATGAACCGGGCCAAGGCCGGATAGCCGAGGATGGCGTTGTAGGGGAGGCCGATGGGGGCGATGTCGAAGTCGATCAGCTCTGTGCGGAAGTTGTCGTGGGTGTCAAAGGTCACTGGGAGGCGGATCTATCCTAAGGAGGCGATGGAACCTACTCCGACACCCGAGAAAGGACTGCTAGGAAGAAGCCGGTCTAGCGGCATGTGGAGGAGGCTGAAGGCCTCCACCGAGAGCATGTTGAGGCCTGCACCGCCGTCGATGAGGGTCCTGGTGACGGCCACCTGGAAGATGGTGGGGGTGCACAGCATCAGGAGCATGCCCGAACCGACGGGGTTGAAGGGGTGATCGTCCGAGTCGAAGGTTAGATCGGCCTCGGGCGCCACCCAGCCCGGGGGGCTTCTCGATGCTTGGAGGCGGTGCTGATCCGGCGGGTGAACGGCTTGACGTGGTGGCTCGAGGGTGGTGCCTGTGTGTTGGGGAACGTAGCAGAAATTCAAAAATTTTCCTACGTAACACCAAGATCTATCTATGGAGAGACCAGCAACGAGTAGAAAGGGGAGTGCATCTACATACCCTTGTAGATCGCTAAGCGGAAGCGTTCAAGTGAACGGGGTTGATGGAGTCGTACTCGTCGTGATTCAGATCACCGATGATCAAGTGCCGAACGGACGGCACCTCCGCGTTCAACACACGTACAGCCCGGTGACGTCTCCCACGCCTTGATCCAGCAAGGAGAGAGGGAGAGGTTGAGGAAGACTCCATCCAGCAGCAGCACAACGGCGTGGTGGTGATGGAGGAGCGTGGCAATCCTGCAGGGCTTCGCCAAGCACCTACGGGAGAGGAGGAGGTGTCACGGGAGGGAGGGAGGCGCCAAGGGCTCAGGTATGGATGCCCTCCCTCCCCTCCACTATATATAGGGGCAAGGGAGAGGGGGGAGGCGCAGCCTTGCCCCCTACTCCAAGAAAGGGTGCGGCCAAGAGGGGGGGAGGAGTCCATCCTCCCCAAGGCACCTCGGAGGTGCCTTCCCCCTTGAGGACTCTTCCCTCTAGGGTTCCCTAGGCGCATGGGCCTCTTGGGGCTGGTGCCCTTGGCCCATGTAGGCCAAGGCGCACCCCCTACAGCCCATGTGGCCCCCCGGGGCAGGTGGCCCCACCCGGTGGGCCCCCGGGACCCTTCCGGTGGTCCCGGTACAATACCGATGACCCCGAAACTTGTCCCGATGGCCGAAACAGGACTTCCTATATATAAATCTTTACCTCCGGACCATTCCGGAACTCCTCGTGACGTCCGGGATCTCATCCGGGACTCCGAACAACATTCGGTAACCACATACAAGCTTCCTTTATAACCCTAGCGTCATCGAACCTTAAGTGTGTAGACCCTACGGGTTCGGGAGACATGCAGACATGACCGAGACGTTCTCCGGTCAATAACCAACAGCGGGATCTGGATACCCATGTTGGCTCCCACATGTTCCACGATGATCTCATCGGATGAACCACGATGTCAAGGACTCAATCGATCCCGTATACAATTCCCTTTGTCTAGCGGTATTTTACTTGCCCGAGATTCGATCGTCGGTATCCAATACCTTGTTCAATCTCGTTACCGGCAAGTCACTTTACTCGTTCCGTAACACATCATCCCGTGATCAACTCCTTGGTCACATTGCGCATATGATGATGTCCTACCGAGTGGGCCCAGAGATACCTCTCCGTTTACACGGAGTGACAAATCCCAGTCTCGATCCGCATAAAACAATAGATACTTTCGGAGATACCTGTAGTGCACCTTTATAGTCACCCAGTTACGTTGTGACGTTTGATACACCCAAAGCACTCCTACGGTATCCAGGAGTTACACGATCTCATGGTCAAAGGAAGAGATACTTGACATTGGCAAAGCTCTAGCAAACGAACTACACGATCTTTGTGCTATGCTTAGGATTGGGTCTTGTCCATCACATCATTCTCCTAATGATGTGATCCCGTTATCAACGACATCCAATGTCCATAGCCAGGAAACCATGACTATCTGTTGATCACAACGAGCTAGTCAACTAGAGGCTCACTAGGGACATATTGTGGTCTATGTATTCACACGTGTATTACGATTTCCGGATAATACAGTTATAGCATGAATAAAAGACAATTATCATGAACAAGGAAATATAATAATAATACTTTTATTATTGCCTCTAGGGCATATTTCCAACAGTCTCCCACTTGCACTAGAGTCAATAATCTAGTTCACATCGCCATGTGATTAACACTCACAGGTCACATCGCCATGTGACTAATACCCAAGAGTTTACTAGAGTCAGTAGTCTAGTTCACATCACTATGTGATTAACACTCAATGAGTTTTATGTTTGATCATGTTGCTTGTGAGAGAGGTTTTAGTCAACGGGTCTGAACCTTTCAGATCCGTGTGTGCTTTACAAATCTCTATGTCATCTCCTAGATGCAGCTACCACGCTCTATTTGGAGCTATTCCAAACAACTGTTCTACTTGGAGCTATTCTAAATTATTGCTCCATTATATGTATCCGGTCTCTCTACTCAGAGCTATCCGGATAGGTGTCAAGCTTGCATCGTCGTAACCTTTACGACGAACTCTTTTACCACCTCCATAATCGAGAAAATTCCTTAGTCCACTAGTTACTAAGGATAACTTTGACCGCTGTCCTGTGAGCCATTCTTGGATCACTCTTGTACCCCTTGACTGACTCATGGCAAGGCACACTTCAGGTGCGGTACACAGCATAGCATACTGAAGAGCCTACGTCTTAAGCATAGGGGACGACCTTCGTCCTTTCTCTCTATTCTGCCGTGGTCGAGCTTTAAGTCTTAACTTCGTACCTTACAACTCAGGCAAGAACTCCTTCTTTGACTGGTCCATCTTGAACACCTTCAAGATCATGTCAAGGTATGTGCTCATTTGAAAGTATTATTAAGCATTTTGATCTATCCTTATAGATCTTGATGCTCAATGTTCAAGTAGCTTAATCCAGGCTTTCCATTGAAAAACACTTTCAAAATAACCCTATATGCTTTCCAGAAATTCTACGTCATTTCTGATCAACAATATGTCAACAACATATACTCATCAGAAATTCTATAGTGCTCCCACTCACTTCTTTGGAAATACAAGTTTCTCATAAACTTTGTACAAACCCAAAATCTTTGATCATCATCAAAGCATACATTCCAACTCCGAGATGCTCACTCCAGTCCTTAGAAGGATTGCTGGAGCTTTGCATACTTATTAGCATCTTTCGGGATTGACAAAACCTTCCGGTTGTATCACATACAACCTTTCCTCATTAAAATCGTCGAGGAAACAATGTTTTGACATCCTATCTGCAAGATTTCATAAATAATGCAGTAATCGCTAATATAATTCCAACAGACTCTTAGCATCGCTACGAGTGAGAAAATCTCATCGTAGTCAACTCCTTGAACTTGTCGGAAAACATCTTAACGACAAGTCGAGCTTTCTTAATGGTGACATTTACCATCATTGTCCGTCTTCCTTTTGAAATCCATCTGTACTCATTAGCCTTACGACCATCGAGCCGTTCTGCCAAAGTCTACACTTTGTTTTCATACATGGATCCTCTCTCGGATTTTATGGCCTCAAGCCATTTATCGGAATCCGGGCCCACCATCGCTTCTCCATAGCTCGTAGGTTCATTGTTGTCTAGCAACATGACCTTCAAGACAGGATTACGTACCACTCTGAAGTAGTACGCATCCTTGTCATCCTACGAGGTTTGGGAGTGACTTGATCCGAAGTTTCATGATCAATATCATAAGCTTCCACTTCAATTGGTGTAGGTGCCACAGGAACAACTCCCTGTGCCCTGTCACACACTAGTTGAAGAGACGGTTCAATAACCTCATCAAGTCTCCACCATCCTCCCACTCAATTCTTTCGAGAGAAACTTTTCCTCGAGAAAGGACCCGATTCTAGAAACAATCCATATTGCTTTCGGATCTGAATTAGGAGGTATACCCAACTGTTTTGGGTTTCCTATGAAGATGCATTTTATCCGCTTTGGGTTCGAGCTTATCAACCTGAAACTTTTTCATATAAGCGTCGCAGCCCCAAACTTTTAAGAAACGACAACTTAGGTTTCTCTAAACCATAATTCATACGGTGTCATCTCATCGGAATTACGTGGTGCCCTATTTAAAGTGAATGTGGTTGTCTCTAATGCCTAACCCATGAACGATAGTGGTAATTCGATAAGAGACATCATGGTACGCACCATATCCAATAGGGTGCAACTATGATGTTCGGACACACCATCACACTATGGTGTTCCAGGCGGTATTAATTGCGAAACAATTTCCACAATGTCTTAATTGTGTGCCAAAACTCGTAACTCAGATATTCATCTCTATGATCATATCATAGACATTTTATCCTCTTGTCACAATGATCTGCTACTTCACTCTGAAATTACTTGAACCATTCAATAATTCAGACTTGTGTTTCATCAAGTAAATATACTCAACATCTACTCGAATCATCTGTGAAGTAAGAACATAACGATATTCACTGCATGCCTCAGCACTCATTGGACTGCACACATCAAAATGTGTTACTTCCAACAAGTTGCTATCTTGTTCCATCTTACTGAAAATGAGGCTTTTCAGTCATCTTGCCCATGTGGTATGATTTGCATATCTCAAGTGATTCAAAATCAAGTGAGTCCGAACGATCCATTTGCATGGAGTTTCTTCATGCATATACACCAATAGACATGGTTCGCATGTCTCAAACTTTTCAAAAACGAGTGAGTCCAAAGATCCATCAACATGGAGCTTCTTCATGCGTTTTATACCATTATGACTTACATGGCAGTGCCACAAGTAAGTGGTACTATCATTACTATCTTATATCTTTTGGCATGAAAATGTGTATCACTACGACCGAGATTCAATAAACCATTCCTTTAGGTGCAAGACCATTGAAGGTATTATTCAAAAATAGAGTAACCATTATTCTCCTTAAATGAATAACCGTATTGCGATAGACATAATCCAATCATGTCTATGCTCAACGCAAACACCAATCTCGGTGGTAGAGGGAGCGTGCGATGCTTGATCATATCAACCTTGGAAACACTTCCAACATATATCGTCAGCTCACCTTTAGCTAGTCTCCGTTTATTCCGTAGCTTTTATTTCGAGTTACTAACACTTAGCAACCGAACCGGTATCCAATACCCTGGTGCTACTAGGAGTACTAGTAAAGTACACATTAACATAATGTATATCCAATATACTTCTATCGACCTTGCCAGCCTTCTCATCTACCAAGTATCTAGGGTAATGCTGCTCCAGTGGTTGTTCCCCTTATTACAGAAGCACTTAGTCTCGGGTTTGGGTTCAACCTTGGGTTTCTTCACTAGAGCAGCAGCTGAATTGCCGTTTCATGAAGTATCCCTTTGTTCCCTTGCCCTTCTTGAAACTAGTGGTTTCACCAACCATCAACAATTGATGCTCCTTCTTGATTTCTACTTTCGCGGTGTCAAACATCATGAATATTCAAGGATCATCATATCTATCCCTGATATGTTATAGTTCATCACGAAGCTCTAGCAGCTTGGTGGCAATGACTTTGGGGAAACATCACTATCTCATCTGGAAGATCAACTCCCACTCGATTCAAGTGATTGTTGTACTTAGACAATTTGAGCACAAGCTCAACGATTGAGCTTTTCTCCCTTAGTTTGCAGGCTAAGAAAATCGTCGGAGGTCTTATACCTCTTGACGTGGGCACGAGCCTGAAATCCCAATTTCAGCCCTCGAAACATCTCATATGTTCCGCGACGTTTCGAAAACGTCTTTGGTGCCTCAACTCTAAACCGTTTAACTGAACTATCACGTAGTTATCAAAACGTGTATGTCCGATGTTCGCAACATCCACAAACGACGTTTGGGGTTCAGCACACTGAGCAGTGCATTAAGGACATAAGCTTTCTACTGTCGCATAATCGCTACTATCAACTTTCAACTATATTTTCTCTAGGAACATATCTAAAACAGTAGAACTAAAGCGCGAGCTACGACATAATTTGCAAAAGGTCTTTTGACTATGTTCAAGATAATTAAGTTCATCTTATGAACTCCCACTCAGATAGACATCCCTCTGGTCATCTAAGTGATCACATGATCCGAGTCAACTAGGCCGTGTCCGATCATCACGTGAGACGGACTAGTCATCATCGGTGAACATCTTCATGTTGATCGTATCTACTATACGACTCATGCTCGACCTTTCGGTCTCCGTGTTCCGAGGCCATGTCTGCACATGCTAGGCTCGTCAAGTTAACCCTAAGTGTTTTCGCTGTGTAAAACTGTCTTACACCCGTTGTATGTGAACGTAAGAATCCATCACACCCGATCATCACGTGGTGCTTAGAAGCGACGAACTGTAGCAACGGTGCACAGTTAGGGGAGAACACTTCTTGAAATTTTGTAAGGGATCATCTTATTTACTACCGTCGTTCTAAGCAAACAAGATGCATAAACATGATAAACATCACATGCAATCAAATAGTGACATGATATGGCCAATATCATTTTGCTCCTTTTGATCTTCATCTTCGGGGCTCCATGATCATCATCGTCACCGGCATGACACCATGATCTCCATCATCATGATCTCCATCATCGTGTCTTCATGAAGTTGTCACGCCAACGACTACTTCTACTTCTATGACTAACGCGTTTAGCAATAAAGTAAAGTAAGTTTACATGGCGTTCTTCAATGACACGCAGGTCATACAAAAAATAAAGACAACTCCTATGGCTCCTGCCGGTTGTCATACTCATCGACATGCAAGTCGTGAATCCTATTACAAGAACATGATCAATCTCATACATCACATATCATTCATCACATTCTTCTTGGCCATATCACATCACATAGCATACCCTGCAAAAACAAGTTAGACGTCCTCTAATTGTTGTTTGCATGTTTTACGTGGCTGCTATGGGTTTCTAGCAAGAACGTTTCTTACCTACGCAAGACCACAACGTGATATGCCAATTGCTATTTACCCTTCATAAGGACCCTTTTCATCGAATCCGTTCCGACTAAAGTGGGAGAGACTGGCACCCGCTAGCCACCTTATGCACCAAGTGCATGTCAATCGGTGGAACCTGTCTCACGTAAGAGTACGTGTAAGGTCGGTCCGGGCCGCTTCATCCCACAATACCGTCGAAACAAGATTGGACTAGTAACGGTAAGCATATTGAACAACATCAACGCCCACAACTACTTTGTGTTCTACTCGTGCAAAGAATCTACGCAATAGACCTAGCTCATGATGCCACTGTTGGGGAACGTAGCAGAAATTCAAAAATTTTCCTACGTAACACCAAGATCTATCTATGGAGAGACCAGCAACGAGTAGAAAGGGGAGTGCATCTACATACCCTTGTAGATCGCTAAGCGGAAGCGTTCAAGTGAACGGGGTTGATGGAGTCGTACTCGTCGTGATTCAGATCACCGATGATCAAGTGCCGAACGGACGGCACCTCCGCGTTCAACACACGTACAGCCCGGTGACGTCTCCCACGCCTTGATCCAGCAAGGAGAGAGGGAGAGGTTGAGGAAGACTCCATCCAGCAGCAGCACAACGGCGTGGTGGTGATGGAGGAGCGTGGCAATCCTGCAGGGCTTCGCCAAGCACCTACGGGAGAGGAGGAGGTGTCACGGGAGGGAGGGAGGCGCCAAGGGCTCAGGTATGGATGCCCTCCCTCCCCTCCACTATATATAGGGGCAAGGGAGAGGGGGGAGGCGCAGCCTTGCCCCCTACTCCAAGAAAGGGTGCGGCCAAGAGGGGGGGAGGAGTCCATCCTCCCCAAGGCACCTCGGAGGTGCCTTCCCCCTTGAGGACTCTTCCCTCTAGGGTTCCCTAGGCGCATGGGCCTCTTGGGGCTGGTGCCCTTGGCCCATGTAGGCCAAGGCGCACCCCCTACAGCCCATGTGGCCCCCCGGGGCAGGTGGCCCCACCCGGTGGGCCCCCGGGACCCTTCCGGTGGTCCCGGTACAATACCGATGACCCCGAAACTTGTCCCGATGGCCGAAACAGGACTTCCTATATATAAATCTTTACCTCCGGACCATTCCGGAACTCCTCGTGACGTCCGGGATCTCATCCGGGACTCCGAACAACATTCGGTAACCACATACAAGCTTCCTTTATAACCCTAGCGTCATCGAACCTTAAGTGTGTAGACCCTACGGGTTCGGGAGACATGCAGACATGACCGAGACGTTCTCCGGTCAATAACCAACAGCGGGATCTGGATACCCATGTTGGCTCCCACATGTTCCACGATGATCTCATCGGATGAACCACGATGTCAAGGACTCAATCGATCCCGTATACAATTCCCTTTGTCTAGCGGTATTTTACTTGCCCGAGATTCGATCGTCGGTATACCAATACCTTGTTCAATCTCGTTACCGGCAAGTCACTTTACTCGTTCCGTAACACATCATCCCGTGATCAACTCCTTGGTCACATTGCGCATATGATGATGTCCTACCGAGTGGGCCCAGAGATACCTCTCCGTTTACACGGAGTGACAAATCCCAGTCTCGATCCGCATAAAACAATAGATACTTTCGGAGATACCTGTAGTGCACCTTTATAGTCACCCAGTTACGTTGTGACGTTTGATACACCCAAAGCACTCCTACGGTATCCAGGAGTTACACGATCTCATGGTCAAAGGAAGAGATACTTGACATTGGCAAAGCTCTAGCAAACGAACTACACGATCTTTGTGCTAGTGCTTAGGATTGGGTCTTGTCCATCACATCATTCTCCTAATGATGTGATCCCGTTATCAACGACATCCAATGTCCATAGCCAGGAAACCATGACTATCTGTTGATCACAACGAGCTAGTCAACTAGAGGCTCACTAGGGACATATTGTGGTCTATGTATTCACACGTGTATTACGATTTCCGGATAATACAGTTATAGCATGAATAAAAGACAATTATCATGAACAAGGAAATATAATAATAATACTTTTATTATTGCCTCTAGGGCATATTTCCAACACTGTGAGCCACCCAGGAGAGCTGCGATGATGGGCAGCACTGGTGCGGCATAACGGGTGAGGAAGAGGTCGCGCAGCTCCTCCCAGGAGGTCACAGAAGCTGTCTGCAGGTGGAGGATCCACGCGCGTGGGTCACTGGCGTGGCCATGGGAAACCAATTGGCCATCACCCGGTCGTCGCCCTGGCTTTGAGGACGGCCTCCTCATACGCTAGCAGGAAAACCAGCGGATCCGTCGCGCCGTTGTAGTGCGGCGGCATCTCAGGCTTGAACTTGTGCGGCCACTACACCTGTCGCAAGGTGGGGGCCAAGGCTCGGAGCCCCCCGGCCCCAGTGCCGGCATCGGCTGCCGGAGCGGGCGGCGCGTTGTCCGTCATGAGGGAGAAATGCGATGATCGTGGAGAGCGGGTCGTCGAGAGGGAGAACTCCGGCGCACCCCTACCTGGCGTGCCAAATGTCGGATTTTGGGTTCTGGCAGACCCTTAAGGTTCGAACTCTGGGGTGCGAACGGAGATCTTTCCCCTACCGACTCGTGCTTCTATGGCTCGCAATAAATCTAGGCTGGGAAGAAGAACACACATAGGACACGAGGTTTATACTGGTTCGGGCCACCGATGTGGTGTAATACCCTACTCAAGTGTGTGGTGTGGTGTATTGCCCCAGGGGCTGATGATGAACAATACATGGGGAAGAACGGCCTCGCGAGAGGTGTTCTTGAGCTGGTGCGGTGTGTTCTACTCAGTCTGGATCCCTCTCCCTCTATGGTGGCTAGTCCTACTTATAGAGGCCCTGGTCCTCTTCCCAAAATGTGAGCGGGAAGGGCGCCAACAATTGGCCATTTTGAAGGGGAACATCCAGTACAAGTTATCCTGACCAAAGGTGGTCTTCGGCTGCCAAAAGCACTGGTGATGACGCCGTCTTGGGATCCATGGTGACCTCCGTCCTGCCGCTCTGCTGGTCTTGGTCTCGTTGCACCGGAATGGTAACCTTTGCCCGATGCCTTGGACTGTGCTTGTTCCCTTTGCACCGAAGAGGAAACAAGGACACTGCACAGGCCGGCGCTCGCCTGACCTCGATCGTCATGGCTTGCGTCACGGGCTCCTCGCGAGGTGCCCCTGCCTTGATCTCTCCACCTCCTCGCGAGCCTGGCTGATGAGGCTTCTCCCGAGGAAGCTTCCTGTCATCCGCCCCGTAGGGGTTGGCCCCTCGCGCGAGTCTTGAGTTTGAGCTGATGAAGCTGGGCCGCACTGGGCCCCCACTCGAGCCACGCCGCAGGCCGCAGGCAGGCAAGTCTGGCGTCCCCCGTTCCCAGAACACCGACACCAAGATCTCCAAAGACCTTGACGGAGAGCAGGCCGCCCTCCATTAACTTGAAGTAAAGGACAAGCCCCGCCGTCAGGCTGTGGATGAGAGTGAACATCTTCCATCCGCAGCGGAGGTACATGATGTGAGGAGCGGGGAAGTCAACGTCGACCCGCGTGCCGCCGTTCTCGTAGCCCCTCATGTGCAACCTGAGGGCCTGGGGTGGATTGAGCTCCATCTCCCGAGCAAATGGGGTAGGGAGACATAGGCGGCGGCGCGATGGACGATGCAGCCTGATGAAGAACTTGCGGGGCTGGTCCCCGACATGGCCCTCCATCGGGGTAAGCATCACTGGCAGAGGCGAGGCCCGTGCGCCGCCCCATCCCCCTCTCCCTCGAGTGCCACGGCGACCATGGCCTCGTCCCCTCCCCCTTCCTCTCATGGTCGGCTCTACCGCCACGAGCTCTTGGGGAGGAGGGACGCGCTGTCGAGCAGCAACCCTCGCTGCCAACGTCGAAGGGCCAGCACCCCCTCTCGCCATGGCGGGTAGAAGAAAGGAGCGGAGGTGGAAGAGGATGGATGCTGAGAGAATGTGGGATGACATCCCCTCCCCCTCCTTATAAAGGGGCGAGGTCGAGGCTCGGCCGACCCACCCAACCAATCCAGCCATCGGAGGCGCAGGGAATCAGGACCAACCCGCTGCCCCAATCAGCGACGGCCTGGTTTCCTGCCTCCACCGCCTGCCACCTGCATGGGGGTCACGTGGCAAGCAAGCAGAATTGAGGGGACGGGTGAGGCGACCGTTCCCCACCCCGTGATTGTGGGGTACTGACGCCTTGAAGACCACAACCCGATTCCGCCCAAGTAAATGAGCCGCGCCTCCCTATTTTTATGGGGAAGGCGCGAGCCGCCTCTTTACCAAGATGTGACACATGAGTACGGAAACTGTCACATCCCTAGTTCTGGTATGACCTAGGCTTGCTTTGTGCATCATGTTTAATCTTTCAAATAAATTTGAAATGGGGAAAGTTGCAAACCCTAGCACCAAAGTTTTTCCAATAGGTTCAACTTTAAAATGGATTTTCAATGAACCCAAAATGCTCTTCAAAAATGTTCATGCTCTTTGGATAATGTTGGGAACAACAACCAGAGGTGATGCACATTTTTTCTACACATTTTGGATTTTTGAATCAATGCATAAATATGTGATTTGGAGCTTTTTAAATTATATAAATATTTTAATGGCTCCAAAAATTTTGGGAACAGGTGAGGGCCTCTGGAATATTATATCTAGATGCCACAAATATTTTCAGCATTTATGGAAATGTTTTAACATTTCTTTTAGATACAAAACAGAAGATAGAAAAAGAAAACAGGAAATAAGAAAACACTTACCTGGCGCTTACCTGGTCGCCCAACAGGACCGGCCCAGCTAGGCCCAACCCACCACCGCAGCCTCGCAGTCGTCTTCCTCCCCGGACAGAAGGACGAGCGCGTGCTCGCCGCGCGCTGGCCACGCGCCTCGCCAGCTCCTGCTTGCCGCTCCCTGTCGATGCCCTGGCCTTCTATGGAGACGCCACGCAAGCCCCGACCCCCTCTCACTCTCCCCCGTGCTTCTCCTCTCCTCTGTCACCCTCTCTCGCCCGCACCCGAGCGCAGCCGACGCCACCGCTCGCTGTTGCCACAGCCACTGCCTCCCCCTCGTCCCTCCGTTGTGTCCACGCGCTCCGCCGCTATGGGCTACGCCTCCTCGATGAGACACGCGGCGCCAGACACCTCGAAGCACCGTCCCCGACCCCTTCATCCTCCTTGGGTCGCTGGAGATTCGCCTCGCCGCCACGCTCGCTCCGACACCTCCCCGGCCCCACCGTCTGCACCGGAAGACTCGCCGTGAGCCACTGAATCGCTCCCCTCCGCCTTTTTCTTCATGCACACCCCGTAGCCGCTGCCCCACGAGCACCCGAAGCCGCCGTCCGCCATGGCCGGCGAGCTCCATGCCCCTGAGCCCCTCCGCTCCTGCTAGTTGCTCCGGTGGGCTCCTGTTGCCCTTTAGGTGCTGCCTAGCACCCCCCGTTCGCTCGCCTCGAGTTGCAGCACCCCGCCCGCGCATAGCCGAGCTCCGGTTGCCGCCGCGAGCCCTGCTCCGGCGAGCTCCGCCGTCCCCGCGACCTCCCCTATGCCCAGGTGGATGCGGTCGAGCACGGGCTACCGATTGGTAGTCCCCGCGCGCTCTTCCACCGCCAGTAGCGCGTTCCGGCGAAGCACCGCCGCGCGGTTTGGTCGTCGCCGGCCAAACTCCGGCGAGGCTGACGTGGCGACTTAATTAGCGCTAATCCCATAGCCTAATCCCCCCTGAGACTGATAGTGAGCCCCAGAGCCAAGTCAAACCCTGGTCAGTGCGGGTTTGACCCGGGGTTAACCCCAGTGTCACTGACGTGTGGCCCCCACACGTCAGGTTTGACCTGGTCAGCCCTGCTGACACCTCTGTGACGTCACACTGACGCAGTAATTGATTTTCTAGATTTTAAATAATTCAGAGAATTCCAGAAAATAGTTAAAACTTCTAAAAAAACATAGAAATTAAACCGTAGCTCAGAATGAAATAATTTATATATGAAAAATCATCAGAAAAATGTAAGGAATCCATTTATGCCAGTTTCATGCATGAAAAACCAACTTATACTTGCTGTATAAGTGAAAACATAATAATGGCATGTTATATACTTAATTTGGGGTTTGCATATGAACCCTTGGTTCATATGGACTTCAACCAAATTGATGCTAGATGCATTAGGGCAAATCATAGAATCTTTGAAATGTCATCTTCATGCATCATATTGTTGCATATGGTTGTTTATTGATTGCTGGCACCGTCCCTTCTCGATAGGTTCTACCCCGGAAGGTGTCCCGAGTACCTGTCTGAGGAGCAGTGCTTCTTCGTGGATCTATCAGGCAAGCAACCCCCCTTGAGCATCTCAATAAATCCCACTCTCTCGCTCTTGCTCCTTCTACTGCATTAGGACAACAACGATTCAAACTGCTACTTTCTACCGCGGTAGCTGAACCCATTCCTCTGCATGACCTGTCATTGCCACAGTAAATAGTTGAAACCCACTGGCATGAGTAGGAGTTTCTTGAGCCTTGATGTGCCTACTCATCCATGCTTGATTTCTTTATGCCAGCTATGCTTAGAGTTGTGTCAGGTCTGATTCATCGGAATGAATCGGAGTGGTGAACATGTCCTACCGGTAAAGGCTAAGTGTGTGTGAACACGTTTTGGTAAAGGTAGCGATGGGAGGCCATGTAGGAATACATGGTGGGTTGTCTCATTGGAACCGTCCCTAAGCACTGAGTTCTGTGTATGTTATCCAAGTCCAGTTACTACCACACATTGGGTTCCGGTCATCCGGCCCCTCTCGGCTTATTAATCCACTTGATCTCTGTCGAGGAGTTGCAACTCGTATCTGACGTTTGTAGGTAGTGATACTTGTCTACCAGGTGGTGTCCGATGGGACGGCCTTGGGACAGACTAGGAACCGTGGCACGGTGTACCAAGTGGCACCCGGATGGTGGGCTTGGGAACCCTGCACACATCGTTTGGGGCCGTGAGCGACACCCCGGCCGGATCTCCTTGCGGATGGAACCTGAATAGGCGATAAACCTGGACGAGAGACTTGTGTTGTTAGTCAGGTCATGGCCGACACCCTCGCCCGGCTTTAGCTTGAAGGTTGCCAAGGTACATGACGTGTACAGGGCTATAAGTGGCGAGAGCGTGTGTGAAGAAGTACACCCCTGCAGGGTCAACATTATCTATTCGAATTGCCGTTTTCCTCGAATATGGAAACTTGGAGGACTTATGTAGTACATAGACAACTTGAAGTGGATACTCTAAAATCCACAAGATAAGCATGAGTGCTATGGATGGCCTTCTCGCAGGGAGACGGGAACGGATCCACGGTGGAGTATTGATATGGTGAATATGTGGACTCGTGTGCGTCTTCTCACCTCAAAGAAGTTTCTGATACTCGTAGTATAGGTTAGCCACTGAGTCAAATCTGGCTTGCTGTTGTTAAAACTCCACCACCCCCTTTGTTGATAATGTTGCATATGTAGATAGTTCTGATGTAAGACTTGCTGAGTACCTTCGTACTCACATTTGCTTATTTATGTTTTGCAGTTGGTTACACTAGTGACTTCGACGAGTAGCTTGTATCCCAGCTACGATCTTGTACCCTTGGGAGGGTCTTGTTTAGTCAGGCTTCTTAGTCTTTTCCTTTTGTAGTTGTCTGTACTCAGACATGTAATGCTTCCGTTGCTTGTACGCTCTGAATGATGGGTCAGGAGACCCCTGTTTGTATTGAATGCTATGTGGCTCTTCTGGGCCTTTACCTATATGAGTTTGAGTTATGTTGTGATGCCATGTTGTACAGCACATACTTGCATGTTATGCGTACATGTAACGTGTATTGCTATGTCTGGGATCCGTCAACCTAGTTGTTTACCTCTGGTAGCCTCTCTTATGGGGAAATGTAGTCTTGTGCTTCCATGTGCCATAGTAGTCCACTACAGCCCGGTTCACCAGAGTCCTGCTAGCCCAGCACTACTGCTCATGTGATTCACTTCGTTCCTGTATGTGTCCCTTTGGAGAAATGGCACACGGTGACATCCGGAGTCCTGCCTAGTCTGCTACAGCCCGGGTTCCTGGAGTCCTGTTAGCCCAGTGCTACAGCCCGGATTTATATGCTGTTGACCGACATGCTCGTGGTTGATTCATGTATACCTATCCCTGTAAGTTAGTGCCACTTTGGGTTCACGACTAGTCATGTCGGCCCGGGTTCTCTGTCATAGGGATGCTAGCGACACTATCATATACGTGAGACAAAAGGCGCAAACGGTCCTGGGCCAGGTAAGGTGGCACTCGTGGGAGTACCGTGCGTGAGGCCGCAAAGTGATATGAAGCGTTACATGCTAGATCGGTGTGACTTAGGATCGGGGTCCCGACAGCATTGGTATCAGAGCCTGACTGACTGTAGGATTACCAAGCCAAACTGGTCGAAGTTGAGTCTAGAAATGCTTTAGTTATATAAGGGAATTGATTGTGGAAGGGAACATAAGGCTCTTTTACACCTTTAACTCATGTCATTCTTTCTGAGTCAGCCTCTTCTTTTCTACGAGGGTTAAGGCCTAGGATTCTCCTCTATCTCTCAGGATAATGTGTTACTAAACCGTAAAGTCTTAGGATTGTTGGGTTGTGTCTCCATATAGTTCTACTACCTCCATGTGTCCTCAGTTTGACCCAGAACCTTGATATTATGATGCTGATTGAATATGCTATTCCTTTGATGAATGTCTCAAAAATCATTTTGAGCATTTACAGCCGTTATGCTGCCAAAATTGTCCCAGGATTTCAAGAGTTTCCAATGCTTTTGCATTACATTCCGCATCCTTATGTCGATGCTAATTCCATCCTTGTTTCCTTGGTTTCTGTGCCAGGATGTCGTCTGCTAACCGAGGTTCAGTTGCTCATAGCAAGAACCACGGAGATGGTAGGGATGAGGATCCTCCTGACCAGCCTTTGATGACAGAGTTCTTGTTAGCATCCGAGAGGAAAAAGCGTGAGACTAACCGCTTGTAGGATCTAGAAGTAGATGTGTCTAGAGGGGGGTGATTAGACACCTAGTGCTAAAGTTGCAATTTTTAAGCTTTTTCGGTTTAAGTGGAGTTTAGGCACAATTTCAACACACACAATACATATCAAGCAAGCATGCAAAGAGTATATGAGTAGCGGAATGTAAAGCATGCAACTAGCAAGAATGTAAAGGGAAGGGTTTGGAGAGATCAAACGCAATTGGAGACACGGATGTTTTTCCCGTGGTTCGGATAGGTGGTGCTATCCTACATCCGCGTTGATGGAGACTTCAACCCACGAAGGGTAACGGTTGCTCGAGTCCACACAGGGCTCCACCCAAGGGTAACGGTTGCGTGAGTCCACACAGGGCTCCACCCACGAAGGGTCCACGAAGAAGCAACCACCCACAAAGGGTCCACAAAGAAGCAACCTTGTCTATCCCACCATGGCCATCGCCCACGAAGGACTTGCCTCACTAGCGGTAGATCTTCACGAAGTGGGCGATCTCCTTGCCCTTACAAACTCCTTGGTTCAACTCCACAATCTTGTCGGAGGCTCCCAAGTGACACCTAGCCAATCTAGGAGACACCACTCTCCAAGAAGTAACAAATGGTGTGAAGGTAATGAACTCCTTGCTCTTGTGCTTCAAATGATAGTCTCCCCAACACTCAACTCTCTCTCATAGGATTTGGATTTGGTGGAAAGAAGATTTGAGTGGAAAGCAACTTGGGAAGGCTAGAGATCAAGATTCATATGGTAGGAATGGAATGTCTTGGTCTCAACACATGAGTAGGTGGTTCTCTCTCAGAACATATGAGTAGGAATGGTGTGTGTGTTCTGATGGCTCTCTCCTCGAATGAGAAGGAGGTGGAGGGGTATATATAGCCTCCACACAAAATCCAACCGTTACACAGTTTTCCAATCTCGGTGGGACCGAATCAGAAAACTCGGTCTGACCGAAATAGTAAACCTAGTGACCGTTAGGAATTTCGGTGGGACTGACATGCAACTCGGTAGGACCGATTCGGTTAGGGTTTGGGCATAACGTAATCTCGGTGAGACCGATTACACAAACTCGGTAAGACCGAATTTGGTAATTAGCTAACCAGAGAGTTGGTCGGGCAAACTCGGTGGGACCGATTTGCTCTTTCGGTGAGACCGAGTGGAACTCGGTGAGACCGAAAAGTTACAAAGGGGAAACACTGAGTTTACATTCCAATCTCGGTGGGACCGATTGCATATCTCGGTGGGACCGAGAATATTGCAATGGGTAACAGAGAGTTTGCAAGCCCATCTCGGTGAGACCGAGATCCTTATCGGTAGAACCGAATTGCTAGGGTTTGGTAGTGGCTAATGACAAGTGAAACTCGGTGGCGCCGGATAGGAAGAATCGGTAGGACCGAGTTTGGCTTAGGGTTTAGGTCATATGTGGATATGGGAAAGTAGTTGAGGATTTTGGAGCATATCATTAAGCACATGAAGCAAGAGGCTCATTAAGCAACACCTCATCCCTCCTTGATAGTATTGGCTTTTCCTATGGACTCAATGTGATCTTGGATCACTAAAATGTAAAATGAAGAGTCTTGAGCTTGAAGCTTTAGCCAATCCTTTGTCCTTAGCATCTTGAAGGAGTCCCCACAACCTTTAGTCCATGCCACTCCATTGTTGAACTTATCTGAAACATGCTAGATAGAAGTGTTAGTCCAACAAGAGATATGTTGTCATCAATTATCAAAACCACCTGGGGAGCACTTGTGCTTTCAATCTCCCCCTTTTTGGTAATTGATGGCAACATACATCAAAGCTTTAGATAAAGATATAAAGAACGGCAAGTAAAGCTTTGGAAGAACATGTAGCAAGCAGAGGCTCCCCCGACATGTATGCACTCATGTAAATATGAAATATAGACGCATGTGAGAGCATAAACATGACAGAGTAGGCAATGTGTTACATGTATCTTGGCCATATGCATCAGAGCAAAAGATTATCAAGAAAAATACCTTCATGCTCATGAGTCCTTGTTGCAAACAGTATGTACATAAGCAAGAACTCCTCATACTCATGATTTTGATGCATATACTTACCTTGTGGTCTCGAGTTGGCTTAGGATGGAATGAACCTGCACAAACAAGGTTAGATAACACAGGTACGTCCACTAGCCAGAGCAAACAAAAGAAACCACAAGAATACCAAGACTGGGATGACATGTAGAGAGTGAGTACAAGGTACCACATTGGATTCAACATGTCCCCAAGAATAAAGATATGCAATGAATTTGGCTGATTTCTTTTCCCTTAGGTGTCTTGCTCCCCCTGAATCTTACATGGGATATTGGGAGAAGATAGGAAACAGAAAATCAGAGCTGAAAGATATGCAATGAGTTTATATGAACATGTCTTTCCCCCAAAAAAATAAGTGGCATCTCTCCTCTTGAACATCAAGCATCTGGGATCCTCGAGACTTTCTCTCCCCCTTGAGGTCTCTCTCTCCCTTAATACTTTCTCTCTTGTAGGTTTGGTCCTTGAGACTGTTTCTCTCCCTTGATGTGATCTCTCTCTCCTACAAGCTTTGATGTGATCTCTCTCTCCCCCTTTGACATCAATTTCCAAGAAGGTTTTTCCTGGAATCCGCCAAATAGGTTTGGTCCTTGAGATTCAGCACAAAGCAGAGGATAAAATTGTGATGCTTGTGGAGGACAAGATTAATTGAGTGGAGCTGGATCCGAAGAGATGTAGAACAAGTGGCAAACTGTTTTTCTGATTGCAAAGTCGGTGGCACCGAGTGGCATATTTCGGTGGTACCGAAAAGATTCGGTTGGACCGAAATTTGCAAGTCGGTGAAACCGAGTTTACACAGAGAAAAACACTCGTCACCTCAGCTCACTAGGCAAGTAAGATCTCACAAAGATTTGCAAGGAATTTGCTGAAGGATTTGCAAGGAATTTGATGCAGAAATATGCAGAACAAGAGCAAATAGGAAAAAGAGTGAAAGTTTCTAGATGAAGTTTTTTTGTGTGTGTGGGAGAGAAGGAAACAAATATGCAAGGAACAAATGCAATAACTCAGAAAAAGGACACAAGAGAACTTTCTAGAGTTGGGCGGTGACATAGTCACCTATATTAGAGTATATTGACTTAGGAGTCAAGTGAGGACACTTGATCATGGGTCATACTCATCGTTTAAGCTCAAAATGGGGTTACCATTTTTCGTTTAAGCATCTTGATGTATTCACATCTTGTTGAGTTGCTTTGACTCATGTCTTGGAGTAAAGCTTCTCTAAGATGGAATAACATACCTTGGGTGGTGGTGTGGTTCTTGCTCATGTAGTTGAACTTCTGTGGCACCACTTGGAGTTTGAGTTCATCTACCTACATGGGTTAGTTCTTGCAAGGAAGAGCACTTGTGTATCCAAAAATGACAATCATGAAGCTCAACATAGAATTTGTCAAAGGATATGTTTGAATGGTTTTGTGCTTCCTTGTCTTCAACCACCATTGTGTAGACTCTTGGTGATGTAGATATTGCTCAAGATGTGAGTGAGTCGCAATCTCATGGAATTAGATTCAACCAAGCACCTACATGGGTTAAACAACATGCAAGGTGCAAATATATCCAAGACATAAGATAGTTATCATAAGAGATATATCACGGATTAGTCATAAGCTCATGTCTTGCATGTATCTAATGGAGTTTCTACTCCAAATTCGAAGCATCAATGATGTTCAATTCTCCTCTCAACCTGAAAAACACTTTCTCATCAAGCGGTTTAGTGAATATATCCGCCAATTGCTTATCGGTGCGAACATGCTTAAGATTGATGTCACCCTTAGCAACATGATCTCGAATGAAATGATGACGAACTTCAATATGCTTAGTTCGAGAATGTTGTACAGGATTATGACCAATTTTGATAGCACTTTCATTGTCACAAAGCAGTGGAACATGTTTCACATAAATCCCATAATCTTTAAGAGTTCGAGTCATCCAAAGTAATTAAGCGCAACATGAACCAGCGGCAATGTATTCAGCTTCGGCGGTGGATAAGGATATCGAGTTTTGTTTCTTGGAAGACCAAGACACAAGAGATCTACCAAGAAATTGACAAGTACCCGAAGTGGACTTTCTATCAACCTTGTCTCCCGCATAATCCGAGTCGGAATAGCCAACAAGATCAAAAGAGGACCTCTTAGGATACCAAATGCCAAAATTTGGTGTATGGATTAAATATCTCACTATCCTTTTCACAGCCTTAAGATGACAATCTTTAGGAGCAGCTTGATATCGTGCACACATGCATACACTTAGCATAATATCGGGACGTGAAGCACATAGGTATAACAATGAACCAATCATAGAGCGATAAACCTTTTGATCAACTGGTTCACCATCTTTGGTTAAATCATTATGTACTAGTTCCAAATGGAAAACCTCCAAGGTAAGCCATGGTAATGAAATCCTTGTTGATAGACTGGTATTCCTTGCTTCTTTGATATCTCTCAAGTCTGCAGATATTAACATCATCTTGGGTATGGACTGGATGACAGCTCATCATGCCAAGATCGATTGTTACACCAGATCTGTTGAACTTACACATCCATCTGGCAAAATAGTCACTGTCTCTACTAGAGTTGCAAGGCGTCAACTCTATTCTCTTAATGCCAGCCCTCTTCCAGACCTTGAAGATATTCCGGTAGTCCGTGACTTCCCAGATGTTTTTCTAGAAGAACTGCCAGGTGTCCCACCTAACAGAGATGTAGAGTTTGTCATAGAACTTATCCCAGGAATTGTTCCAATCTCTAGGAGACCATACAAGATGGCACCTTTGGAGTTAGCTGACCTTTAGAAACAACTTGACGAGTCCTTGCAAAAGGGTTTCATCCGTCCCAGTTCTTCTCCTTGGGCTTGTCCTGTCCTCTTCATCAAGAAGAAGGATGGTACGGATCGGATGGTTGTAGATTATTGTCCCGTTAATTTGGTCACGATAAAGAACAAGTATCCGCTCCCCAGGATCAACGACCTGTATGATCAGCTCGCTAGATCCTCAGTCTTTTCCAAGATGGATTTGAGGTTAGGCTACCACCAAATCAAGATCAGAAACGGGGACATCCCCAAAACGGCCTTTGTCACTCGTTATGGTCAATACGAGTACACCGTGATGTCTTTCGGCCTAACCAATGCTCCAGCTACTTTCTCCCGCTTGATGAACTCGATCTTTATGGAGTACTTAGATAAGTTCGTCGTGGTTTATCTTGATGATATTCTTATTTACTCGAAGAATGAGGAAGGGCATGTCGAACATCTTAGGCTTGTGCTAGAAAAACTCAGAGAGCACCACCTTTATGCCAAGTTCTCTAAGTGTGAATTTTGGTTGCCAGAAGTGACCTATCTAGGCCACGTGATCTTTGGTAAGGGCATTGCTGTCAATCCTGAGAGAGACAAAGCCGCTCTCGATTGGACTCCACCCGAATCGGTCAAACAAGTTAGGAGTTTCCTTGGTCTAGCCAGTTATTGTCGCCGCTTCATTGAAAACCCCTCACGGAGCTTCTCAAGAAAGATAAAAGGTTTGAGTGGACCCCACAGTGTGAGCACAGTTTTCAGGAACTGAAAAGACGCCTGACTTCTGCGCCCATACTCGTGCCACCGGATTTCACTAAAGACTTTGTTATCTATTGCGACACTTCACGTCAAGGACTAGGTTGCATTCTTATGCAGGATTGTCATGTGATTGCCTATGCATCTCGACAGTTGCATCCACATGAGGAAAATTATCCTACACATGATCTAGAGCTTGCAGCTGTAGTCTATGCACTTAAGACTTGGCGACATGAAATGCCCTCGATGCGGCTATATCTCCCACGTGTCGAAGCACGACTTAGAGGCATAACCGCATTGAAAGCAATGTCGCAAGTGAGGTAATCTTCACACAACCCATGTAATACATAAGGGAAAGAGATACATAGTTGGCTTACAATCGCCACTTCACACAATACATGAGTAAAGCATTACATCATCCAAATACAATCAAGGTCCGACTACGGAACCAAAATAAAAGAAGAACCCCAAATGCGACAAGGTCCCCAATCGACCCCAACTGGGCTCCACTACTAATCAACTAGAGCGAAACAACACAAAGGACAAGATCTTCATCGAGCTCCTCCTGAGCTTGGTTGCGTCATCTGCACGGACTCATTGGCACCTGCAAGCTGGTTTTGGAAGTATCTGTGAGTCACGGGGACTCAGCAATCTCGCACCCTCGCGATCAAGACTATTTAAGCTTATGGGTAAGGTAAAGGTATGAGGTGGAGCTGCAGCAAGCGACTAGCATATATGGTGGCTAGCATACGCAAATGAGAGCGAGAAGAGAAGGCAAAGCACGTTCGATAAAAGTATGATCAAGAAGTGATCCTAAAACAACCTACATCAAGCATAACTCCAACACCGTGTTCACTTCCCGGACTCCGCCGGAAAGAGACCATCACGGTTACACACGCAGTTGACTCATTTTAATTAAGGTCAAGTTCAGTTATCTACAACCGGACATTAACAAATTCCCATCTGCCCATAACCGCGGGCACGGCTTTCGAAAGTTCAAATCCCTGCAGGGGTGTCCCAGCTTAGCCCATCACAAGCTCTCTCGGTCAACAAAGGAATAGACCTTCTCCCGAGATATTCCGATTAGACTCGGTATCCCGGTTGTACAAGACATTTCGACAGGGTAAAACTAAACCAGCAACACCGCCCGAATGTGCCGACAAATCCCGATAGGAGCTGCACATATCTCTTTCTCAGGGCACACCGGATGTCCAAACTTCCGGTAGGCCAGCCCAGAGTTGCCCCTGGTGGCCACCGGCGGCTAACAAGTTGGACCAACACTCAGAGGAGCACTGGCCCAGGGGGGGTAAAATAATGATGACCCTCAGGAGCGCGACTCCCAAGGGAAAAGAAAAGGCTAGGTGGCAAATGGTAAAACCAATGTTGGGCATTGCTGGAAGAGCTTTACTTAAGGCGAACTATCAAGGGGTTCCCATAATACCCAACCGCGTAAGGAACGCAAAATCCGGGAACATAACACCGATATGACGGAAACTAGGGCGGCAAGAGTGGAACAAAACACCAGGCATAAGGCCGAGCCTTCCACCCTTTACCAAGTATATAGATGCATTAATTAAACAAGATATATTGTGATATCCCAACAAGTAAACATGTTCCAACAAGGAACAACATCTCCATGTTCCAACAAGGAACAAACTTCAATCTTCACCTGCAACTAACAACGCTATAAGAGGGGCTGAGCAAAGCGGTAACATAGCCAAACAACGGTTTGCTAGGACAAGGTGGGTTAGAGGCTTGGTTCAACAATATGGGAGGCATGATAAGCAAGTGGTAGGTATCGCAGCATAGGCATAGCAAAAGAGCGAGCATCTAGCAAGCAAAGATAGAAGTGATTTCGAGGGTATGATCATCTTGCCTGAAATCCCGCAAGGAAGAAGAACGAGTCCATGAAGAAGACAAACGGACGTAGACGAACGGGTCCTCACAAACGCGACGTAACCGGAACCAACCCGAAGAAGCAAACACCGGAAAGAAGCACACAACATAGTAAACAACCAACACATGAACATGGTATGATATGCGGGATGCGGTATGCGATGCATATGCATGATTTGACAAGGAATGCATGAACCTGGCCTCAACTTGGAAATCCAAGTGTGCCACTGGAAAGATGAGATGAAATCGCTTGAAAACGATATAAAATCACCGGAATCGGAGTTACGGTTTGGAAATGGCAAGCAATTCAAATATGGCACCGGTCTGCGATTTACAGCAAGTAGCCATCTAAATGCAATGAGATGAACATGCTACAAGCACCCAAACATGGCAACAAAATACATGGCTGGAATCCATTCATGATGCTTAACAAAAGTCTAGCACTGAGCTATGGCCAAATCGTCCATTAACAGGTTCAAACAAGCATGGCAAAATGCATATGGTAAACAGATTTCAGACTTAGTGAAATTAACACTTGTCTGGAATTTCAGATCAGATAGCACTCTTCGGAGCATGAAAACTACATGCTACAGGACCTGAACATGGCAAAGTAAAGCATGGCATGGAGCTACTCAAAGAGCTTAACAAAAGTCCCTTAGTGACCTTGAGCCAAAAGGGATCGGAAAATACAATTGCAAGCATGTGAACATGGCAAAAACATAATCAGTTCTCAGACTTAGTGAAAACTGGAGCATGCTGAAACAGATATCAAGTAGGCATGTTTACGAGCTCGATGCACTCACTACAGAGCAAGTCATGACAATCTAAGCATACACCCATCAAGAATACACATTATACAAGCTAGACATGGCAAGAACAATAACATAGCATGCACGGATCAACTACAACACCCTTGGCAACATCGCTAACAAGTAGACAATCTGCCCAGATTCACGAAATAGCAAAAGTAGAGCTCAATTGACTCAAGCTAGGGTGCTCCATAATTGCAAACAAAGACCTGGATGGATAGAGCACTACAATATTAACAAAACATACTTACTGATCATCCTCAAAAAAGGCACGGATCACTAGGAAACAACATGAACATATGGCCATATGAGATAAATAGCTCAAGGACTTAGTGGAAATAGTAAGTCCCTGAAATCAGCATTACCAAGTGCCTCACTTTGCAAGCTTGTGCTAGTCACCACACACATCACAAAAATACATGGGTTGCACCTCTAAAAGATGGAAAAACCCTTAACAAAACATATGTAGAGCTCATGGGCATATCATGCACACAATAATCCTGGCAAAAATGACAAATATCTAAATGGAGCAGCAGATCTGACAAATAACTCAAGTAGCACTCTTCTAACAGCATTTCGGGCATCAAGATGAGCTCAAATGAAAATGATGCAATGAGATCAAATGAAAATGATGCAATGAGATGAAATGATGTACTATCTGAGACGAACATTTTGATATGCTATATGCACAAATCGGAGCTACGTATGCAAAGTTACGATGCGATGAACATGGGCACATGAATCTGGGAATTTTGGGGACTTGGTGAAATTTATACCTCCGGAAAAGTCAACGGCGGACAGGGATATCCAGGACAGAGCGGGTCGGGACGAGGGGAGGCGTTTGGTTCGCGAACCGGTGGATCTGGTCCCGATCCGCCAGATCCACTGGAGGTGAAGACGAGGCGGCGGCGGCGGCGGAGGTCGCCAGTGAAGTCGGCGGTCGGGCGCGGCTCGCGGAGGCAGGGGCGCGGGGCGCCTGCGGCTAGCGGCGGAGGAGGAGGCGGCTCGCCGCTCGGGCGGAGGCGGCGCGGCGGCGAAACGGCGGGAGCGGCTGGAGTGGCTCCGGCGGAGCTCATCGCCGGCGGAAGGTCGGCGAAGGCGGCGGCGGCGAGGCGCACTGGAGGCGGCGGGAGCGCGCGGACGCTCGGGCGGCGGCGCGAGGGACGGGCCCCGCGGGACCAAGATGGGCCTGGCGGGCCGCGGTGGCGGGCGGAGGAGGAGTGCCACGTGGCGAAGCCAGATTGGCTGCGGGCGGCGGCGTTGAGGACCGGACATGTCCGGCGGTGACGGAGACGCGTCCGGTGGCGCGAGGAAGAGGGAGGCTAGGGTTAGACCGCGAATTTGGAAGGGGAGGACATATTTATAGGTAGAGGGAGCTAGGAGAATCCAAATGAGGTGCGGTTTTCGGCCACGCGATCGTGATCGAACGACCGAGATGATGGAGGACGTTTAGGTGGGTTTTGGGCCAATTGGAAGGGTGTTGGGCTGCAACACACACGAGGCCTTTTCGGTCCCTCGGTTAACCGTTGGAGTATCAAACGAAGTCCAAATGGTACGAAACTTGACAGGCGGTCTACCGGTAGTAAACCAAGGCCGCTTGGCAAGTCTCGGTCCAATCCGGAAATGTTTAATCCCCACACATGAAAGAAAGGTAGAAATGACCACCGGAGGAGAACGGAGCGCCGGAATGCAAAACGGACAACGGGGAAAATGCTCGGATGCATGAGACGAACACGTATGCAAATGAAATGCACATGATGACATGATATGCAATGCATGACACGCAAGCAATGACAAGGCAACAACAGCGAATAACTGGACGACACCTGGCACATCAGTCTCGGGGCGTTACAACACTCCACCACTACGAGAGGATCTCGTCCCGAGATCTAGAATGGCACCGGAGGGGCAACGGAAGAGAAAGAGAAGAGGTAAAACTAAGTTGCTTCTTTGACCAATGAGTGAAGCCAAAGAACCTTGAAAAGGTTGAGCAAAATGAAAGAAAGAAGCCATGGAGAAGAACAAAGTTGAAAGCACTCCGTTAAGAAAGAGGAACAAGGAAGAACAAATTCGAACAGCACACCGGTTGAGAAGGGATGCAAGACTTGATAAAATGAAAGAACTTGAGCAGCGGGCACACACTCCGGTTAAATGGATAAGCACGAAAAGAACATGATCCTGACAGAACGAAAAGATGGGTTGAAGGGAGCAACATCACAAAGCCTTCGGAACAAAATTAAGAATGGAATGGAATGAACGAAGGGAAACAAGGTCTTGAGGAAGCACGCTTACCACAAATGCTAGAACGGAGTTGTTGAAAAAGCAACAACGGAAAGAACAAGCTTGATATGGTCTTGTGGAGTACATCTCAAATCATAAGGTGACAACCTGCCACTCACGGAAAAAGAATTGGATTGATATCAACAAGGAGACGAGAAACTATATCGCACCGGAAAGGATAAATGAAGAAATTGGATCATTTATAAGCACCATAGATAGCAACAATCCTTAGGGAAGGCTTTAGGTGAAATATAACCCAAGATAACTCCCAAGAAGAGATTGATGGATTTAAAATATCTCATTCTTAATAACATGTGAATCAGGAAACATGAACTCAAATTACCAAGAATGACATAATACCACCTCCAATGATACAGAAGAAAGAGTTGCACTCCAGATAGCAAAATGAAGAATGCTTGAATTCCTCTGAAAAGAATCTTGATGAACACTTCTAGAAGGAATTAAATCTTTGATGAACCATCATGTAGAACCTCCATGAAGAACTCCGTTAAACAAAAGAATGATCAAACGGAAAAAAGGGTAGTTGAAAACACAAGGTGGAACCTTGTAAAGATTTAGACAGATCTCCGTGATTACATAATTGCGAGAGCTTGGAAATCCAGGAAAGAAACATGAGCACTTGAAACCAAGAATATGTATGATGAACCACTCCGGAATAAGGAATTGAATCATTTGGATGAAACAAGAATAAGAATTACATTATGCTTATCCTTCACCAATTAAATTGATGACAATCAACAGATTTGACAGATTACTTATTCTCATAGAAAAGATTAAGAGAGATATAGCGCCAACTTGGGAAGGTCTTCTATGAACCACGGGTAGGATTGACAACGAATAAATTGATAAGGAAGAGAAATCTGGAAGAACCACCGTAAGAAATGAAAATGAACGAAGAAAAGATAAAGGAACAACGGGAAGAATTATGAAATGAACGAAAATATTTGAGAGAATTTATATATGAGAGAACGAAGAGATCATGCACTGATTAGAGGATATTTGATCGATGCACCGGTACGATTTGGGGAATGGTAGCTGAAAGCTGAGAATGAATAAGTCTTCTAAAATGATGGGCTTCGGAGAAACAAACTGAAAAGACTCTTGAATTGCTCCTGATAGGTGGAAAGAATTCTCACAACCGAAAATGATTATGAGAGAATGGCATAAAGCTAGAATCACGAATCTTGAAGAGAAAAGAGCAAGACTGGGAGAAAAATTCTTCTTCGGTCTTCAAAATCCGAGAATGACGACTGAAACACCACCATGAATTATTTAGACCTCCGGAAGAATCAAAACGAAGAGGTTGAGCCAACGATGAAAAGATTTTGACAGATCTTGGAGAATACATTTGACTGATGATAAATCATTCTTACGTCAAACTTCGAAAATAATTTGAGAATACCTCCGGGAAAATAAGAAGAGTCAGGTAAGATCCTGGAAAAAGAACTGTGGGTTAGGGCCCACTCAAAAGAACACCGTTGAAAAGATTTCAAAGAGAGGTTGCACCGGTTGAATTAAAAGACCTGAAAGAGAGAACGTCCTCGAAGATATTGAATAACTGCAGAGTGGAAACACGAATCTTCGAGATATCTTGAGCACTCCGGAACAATTGAATAGCGAGAAGAGGAATGAATATGAGGTGCACCGGCATGAGAAAACATTTGAAATACAGAAAAGAATATGAACAACACCGAAAGCTTGAATTGGATCCACCGGAGAAGAAAAGGCAAATATTAGTATCTTCATGAGAATCACCGGATAAGAACATTGAAGGAGAAGAATGGAGAGACTTCACATGAATAAGATGGATACACGATAAAGAAATCCGAGTCCTAGGATAAACAAGGGTGGGAGGGTGGGAAAACAAAGACAACTTGGGATGGATGAACGAACACCGTTGAGAAAGCTGAGATTGGATCTTGCGGATGTTGAAATGTTCGGATCCACTTGAAGAGAAACACACTGGTGAAAAGGATTGACATGACAATCTCGATTATCATGAAGGATTGGTATTCACATCGGAGTATGAAAACACCATTTGGGGAAGGTATGGAATCAACATTTGACTTCGAAGCAACTCGAATACCACAACTCAAAACAAAAACAAAGGATTGGCTTGCGGAATAAGCTGAACAAACATATGATAGAGATTTCGTCCGAAGTTTTCATGGTGGGGCCTACACGGGCTCGATCGTACAGCACCATCATGTATAAGGCAGTGCACATGACATACGAAGCGTCCCCGAGTCGGCATAGCCAAGGACTCTTTAAGACACAACGAGACCACTGTAAAACCAACCGTGAATAGGCGGACCACTAGACGTCGAACCCCAATTTCATATCATACATCTGTCGGAAAGATATCCTACGAGCTACTTGAATTCCCACTTATAAACTCCCCAAATTTTCCGGTTATGCAATCAGGTGTTGGGGATACAGGGGAAGCATAATATCTCACCCAAACTAGCAAATCCTACATCCAGCT
The DNA here is from genome assembly GCF_018294505.1 of Triticum aestivum. Lineage (NCBI taxonomy): Eukaryota > Viridiplantae > Streptophyta > Magnoliopsida > Poales > Poaceae > Triticum > Triticum aestivum. The sequence continues at coordinate 151,546,534 of NC_057809.1, forward strand.
GTATCCATCCTTCAACACATAACCAAGAAACCTTCGGAAATCATCTACCTCAACCTTCGAAAAGCATCCGTTATACGAGTTATGGCGATACTCCCAAACTCCCACCCCATTACTGGGTGGCGTCAAGGTTATCTCACCAATGAACTGCATAAAAGAGATTTTCGATGTCGGCGAAACTAAACTCAGGTATTCCAGAATTGCAACGATAAAATTATGACGACAACACCTCAGAGCTCAACTCACGGGGACACTTCCACAAAACCCCTGATAGGAGGCACCAAGACAATGTTCTCGTCACAAAACCATCGGAACGATTCCAAGATACCCGCGTGATCCTAAATTTTTTTTAGTGAAATTTGAGAGGAGAAGAGTCAAAACTCTACGTCAGGATGCCTCACCAGAGCGACGAAGGGACTGAGGAGTAAAAGAATTCCTAAACTCTCCGATATATAATTCCTAGATGACTCAAAACATTTTTCTAGACACTTAAGACTTAGCGACATGAAACGCCCTCGATGCGGCTATATCTCCCACATGTCGAAGCACGACTTAGAGGCATAACCGCATTGAAAGCAATGTCGCAAGTGAGGTAATCTTCACACAACCCATGTAATACATAAGGGAAAGAGATACATAGTTGGCTTACAATCGCCACTTCACACAATACATGAGTAAAGCATTACATCATCCAAATACAATCAAGGTCCGACTATGGAACCCAAATAAAAGAAGAACCCCAAATGCGACAACGTCCCCGATCGACCCCAACTGGGCTCCACTACTGATCAACTAGAACGAAACAACACAAAGGACAAGATCTTCATCGAGCTCCTCCTGAGCTTGGTTGCGTCATCTGCACGGACTCATCGGTACCTGCAAGCTGGTTTTGGAAGTATATGTGAGTCTCGGGGACTCAGCAATCTCGCACCCTCGCGATCAAGACTATTTAAGCTTATGGGTAAGGTAAAGGTATGAGGTGGAGCTGCAGCAAGCGACTAGCATATATGGTGGCTAACATACGCAAATGAGAGCGAGAAGAGAAGGCAAAGCACGTTCGATAAAAGTATGATCAAGAAGTGATCCTAAAACAACCTACGTCAAGCATAACTCCAACACCGTGTTCACTTCCCGGACTCCGCCGGAAAGAGACCGTCACGGTTACACACGCAGTTGACTAATTTTAAATAAGTTAAGGTTTAAGTTATCTACAACCGGACATTAACAAATTCCCATCTGCCCATGACCGCGGGCACGGCTTTCGAAAGTTCAAATCCCTGCAGGGGTGTCCCAACCTAGCCCATCACAAGCTCTCACGTTCAACGAAGGAATAGACCTTCTCCCGAGACATTCCGATCAGACTCGGTATCCCAGTTGTACAAGACATTTCGACAGGGTAAAACTAAACCAGCAACACCGCCCGAATGTGCCGACAAATCCCGATAGGAGCTGCACATATCTCTTTCTCAGGGCACACCGGATCGTCCAAACTTCTGGTAGGCCAGCCCAGAGTTGCCCCTGGTGGCCACCGGCGACTGACAAGTTGGACCAACACTCAGAGGAGCACTGGCCCAGGGGGTAAAATAATGATGACCCTCAGGAGCGCGACTCCCAAGGGAAAAGAAAAGTCTATGTGGAAAATGTTAAAACCAATGTTGGGCATTGCTGGAAGAGCTTTACTTAAGGCGAACTGTCAAGGGGTTCCCATAATATCCCAACCGCGTAAGGAACGCAAAATCCGGGAACATAACACCAATATGACGGAAACTAGGGCGGCAAGAGTGGAACAAAACACCAGGCATAAGGCCGAGCCTTCCACCCTTTACCAAGTATATAGATGCATTAATTAAACAAGATATATTGTGATATCCCAACAAGTAAACATGTTCCAACAAGGAACAACATCTCCATGTTCCAACAAGGAACAAACTTCAATCTTCACCTGCAACTAACAACGCTATAAGAGGGGCTGAGCAAAGCGGTAACATAGCCAAACAACGGTTTGCTAGGACAAGGTGGGTTAGAGGCTTGGTTCAACAATAAAGGAGGCATGCTAATCAAGTGTTAGGTATCGCAACATAGGCATAGCAAAAGAGCGAGCATCTAAGCAAGCAAAGATAGAAGTGATTTCGAGGGTATGATCATCTTGCCTGAGATCCCGCAAGGAAGAAGAACGAGTCCATGAAGAAGACAAACGGACGTAGACGAACGGGTCCTCACAAACGTGACGTAACCGGAACCAACCTGAAGAAGCAAACACCGGAAAGAAGCACACAACATAGTAAACAACCAACACAAGAACATGGTATGATATGCGAGATGCGGTATGCGATGCATATGCATGATTTGCAAGGGAATGCATGAACCTGGCCTCAACTTGGAAATCCAAGTGTGCCACTGGAAAGATGAGATGAAATCGCTTGAAAATGATATAAAGATCACCGGAATCGGAGTTACGGTTTGGAAATGGCAAGCAATTCAAATATGGCACCGGTCTGCGATTTACAGCAAGTAGCCATCTAAATGCAATGAGATGAACATGCTACAGCACCCAAACATGGCAACAAAATACATGTCTGGAATCCATTCATGATGCTTAACAAAAGTCTAGGACTGAGCTACGGCCAAATCGTCCATTAACAGGTTCAAACAAGCATGGCCAAAATGCATATGGTAAACAGATTTCAGACTTAGTGAAATTAACACTTGTTTGGAATTTCAGATCAGGTAGCACACTTCGGAGCAACAAAACTACATGCTACCGGACCTGAACATGGCAAAGTAAAGCATGGCATGGAGCTACTCAAAGAGCTTAACAAAAGTCCCTTAGTGACCTTGAGCCAAAAGGGATCGGAAAATACAATTGCAAGCATGTGCACATGGCAAAAACATAATCAGTTCTCAGACTTAGTGAAAACTGGAGCATGCTGAAATAGATATCAAGTAGGCATGTTTACGAGCTCGATGCACTCACTACAGAGCAAGTCATGACAATATAAGCATACACCCATCAAGAAAACACATTATTCAAGCTAGACATGGCAAGAACGATAACATAGCATGCACGAATCAACTACAACACCCTTGGCAACATCGCTAACAAGTAGACAATCTGCCCAGATTCACGAAATAGCAAAAGTAGAGCTCGATTGACTCAAGATAGGGTGCTCCATAATTGCAAACAAAGACATGGATGGATAGAGCACTACAATATTAACAAAACATCCTTACTGATCATCCTCAAAAGAGGCACGGATCACTAGGAAAGAACATGAACATATGGCCATATGAGATAAACAGCTCAAGGACTTGGTGGAAATACTAAGTCCCTGAAATCAGCATTACCAAGTGCCTCACTTTGCAAGCTTGTGCTAGTCACCACACACATCACAAAAATACATGGGTTGCACCTCTGGAAAGATGGCAAAACCCTTCACAAAACATATGTAGAGCTAATGGGCATATCATGCACACAATAATCATGGCAAAAATGACAAATATCTAAATGGAGCAGCAGATCTGACAAATAACTCAAGTAGCACTCTTCTAACAGCATTTCTGGCATCAAGATGAGCTCAAATGAAAATGATGCAATGAGATGAAATGATGTACACTCTGAGGCGAACATTTTGATATGCTATATGCACAAATCGGAGCTACGTATGCAAAGTTACGATGCGATGAACATGGGCACATGAATATGGGAATTTTGGGGACTTAGTGAAATTTATACCTCCGGAAAAGTCAACAGCGGACGGGGATATCCAGGACGGAGCGGGTCGGGACGAGGGGAGGCGTTTGGTTCACGAACCGGTGGATCTGGTCCCGATCTGCCAGATCCACCGGAGGTGAAGACGAGGCGGCGGCGGAGGTCGCCGGCGAAGTCGGCGGTCGGGCGCGGCTCGCGGAGGCAGGGGCGCGGGGTGCCTGCGGCTAGCGGCG
>NC_057809.1:151550598-151559982 GCF_018294505.1 Triticum aestivum
GGAGCGCGCGGACGCTCGGGCGGCGGCGCGAGGGGACGGGCCCCGCGGGACCAAGATGGGCCTGGCGGACCGCGGCGGCGGGCGGAGGAGGAGTGCCACGTGGCGAAGCCAGATTGGCTGCGGGCGGCGGCGTTGAGGACCGGACATGTCCGGCGGCGACGGAGACGCGTCCGGTGGCGCGAGGAAGAGGGAGGCTAGGGTTAGACCGCGAATTTGGAAGGGGAGGACATATTTATAGGTAGAGGGAGCTAGGAGAATCCAAATGAGGTGCGGTTTTCGGCCACGCGATCGTGATCGAACGACCGAGATGATGGAGGACGTTTAGGTGGGTTTTGGGCCACTTTGAAAGGGTGTTGGGCTGCAACACACACGAGGCCTTTTCGGTCCCTCGGTTAACCGTTGGAGTATCAAACGAAGTCCAAATGGTACGAAACTTGACAGGCGGTCTACCGGTAGTAAACCAAGGCCGCTTGGCAAGACTTGGTCCAATCAGGAAATGTTTAGTCCCCACACATGAAAAGAAGGTAGAAATGACCACCGGAGGAGATAGGAGCGCCGGAATGCAAAACGGACAACGGGGAAAATGCTCGGATGCATGAGACGAACACGTATGCAAATGAAATGCACATGATGACATGATATACAATGCATGACATGCAAGCAATGACAAGGCAACAACAGTGAATAACTAGACGACACCTGGCACATCGGTCTCGGGGCGTTACACGACATTACCTTCTTGGTAACCGTTGCGAAATCTACACCGACCATCAGAGTCTTAAGTATATCTTCACCCAACCGGATCTGAATCACCGACAGAGGCGTTGGTTGGAGTTGATCTCGGATTACGACTTAGGAATCACCTACACCCCAGGCAAAGCCAATGTTATGGCTGATGCCTTAAGTCGTAAATCCTATTGCAACAACCTCATGTTGCAACAATGTCAACCACCCCTCCATGAGGAATTCTGTAAGCTTACCTTCACATAGCTCCTCGTGGTTCCCTTTCTACCTTAGTGGCGAAACCTACCCTTACGGATCAGATCATAGAGGCTCAGAAGCATGATACGGGAATCTCCCGGATCAAGAAGAAGATTTCCAAGGGAGTTGATGGCTGTTTCTCTATGGATGAACAAGGTGTTGTTTACTTTGGAAACCGTTTGGTGGTTCCCAAATGTCAACAGATACAGCAACTGATCCTTAAGGAGGCCCATGAATCCCCTCTCACCATTCATCCCGGTAGTACAAAGATGTATCAGGACCTACGCTAGAGGTTCTGGTGGACAAGGATGAAGAGAGAAATCGCTCATTATATTGCCAACTATGATGTTTGTCATCGCGTTAAGGCAGAGCATCAAAGACCTGCTGGCACCCTTCAACCTTTAGCTATTCCCGAGTGGAAATGGGACAAAGTTGGTATGGACTTCATCACCGGCTTTCCTAGGACCAAGAAAGGAAATAATGCTCTCTTCGTAGTCATTGACCGTCTCTCCAAAGTGGCTCACTTCCTACCTGTTCGAGAGAGTATCACTGCTAGTCAGCTCGCTGACTTATATATCTCCCGTATAGTGTCACTCCATGGTGTTCCACTAGAGAACAATTCAGACCATGGCAGTCTTTTCACCTCTCATTTCTGGGAAAGTTTTCAAACTGCCATGGGCACCCATCTTTCCTTCAGTACCGCTTTCCACCCTCAATCAAGTGGTCAGGTGGAAAGGGTCAACCAAATTCTCGAAGACATGCTTAGAGCTTGCGTTATCTCATTCAGTATGGATTGGGAGAAATGTCTTCCCTTTGCCGAGTTTGCTTATAACAATAGCTACCAATCCAGTCTTAGGAAAGCACCCTTCGAGATTCTGTATGGACAAAGATGTCGAACACCTTTGAACTGGTCAGAAACCAGTGAAAGACAATTCTTTGGACCGGATAGGATCCAGGAGGCAGAAGAGCAAGTTCACATCATTCGTGAGAATTTGAAAACAGCCCAATCTCATCAAAAGAGCCAATATGACCGTCGTCATAAGGAAGTGGCTTATGAAGTTGGCGACAAGGCTTCGGGTTACTCCTTTGAAGGGTACCCATCGTTTCGGTATCAAGGGGAAGTTGGCTCCTCGCTACATTGGTCCTTTTCACATTCTCGCTAAACGAGGAGAGGTTGCCTACCAGTTGGAACTACCCCCACATCTTTCTCGAGTTCATGATGTCTTCCATGTCTCTCAACTCAGGCGTTGCTTCTCGGATCCCATCCGCGGAGTGGACCACGAAACGCTTGATCTCCAAGATAACCTCACTTATCGAGAGTATCCCGTTCGCATTCTGGATCAAGCAGAGCGTGTCACTCGACGTCATAACATCAAATTTCACAAGGTTCAATGGTCTCATCATTCCGAAAGAGAAGCTACTTGGGAGCGAGAAGATCGTCTTTGACTTGAGTACCCCAACTCCTGAATCTCGGGACGAGATTTTTTTGAGTGGGGGCGAGTTGTCACATCCCTAGTTCTGGTATGAGCTAGGCTTGCTTTGTGCATCATGTTTAATCTTTCAAATAAATTTGAAATGGGCAAAGTTGCAAACCCTAGCACCAAATTTTTCCAATAGGTTCAACTTTAAAATGGATTTTCAATGAACCCAAAATGCTCTTCAAAAATGTTCATGCTCTTTGGATAATGTTGGGAACAACAACCAGAGGTGATGCACATTTTTGCTACACATTTTGGATTTTTGCCGGCACCGTCCCTTCTCGATAGGTTCTACCTCGGAAGGTGACCCAAGTACCTGTCTGAGGAGTAGTGCTTCTCCGTGGATCTATCAGGAAAGCAACCCCCCTTGAGCATCTCGATAAATCCCACTCTCTCGCTCTTGCTCCTTTTACTACATTAGGACAACAACGATTCAAACTGCTAATTTCTGCTGCGGTAGCTGAACCCATTCCTCTGCATGACCTGTCATTGCCACAGTAAATAGTTGAAACCCACTAGCATGAGTAGGAGTTGCTTGAGCCTTGATGTGCCTACTCATCCATGCTTGATTTCTTTATGCCAGCTATGCTTAGAGTTGTGTCAGGTCTGATTCATCGGAATGAATCGGAGTGGTGAACATGTCCTATCGATAAAGGCTAAGTGTGTGTGAACACATTTTGGTAAAGGTAGCGATGAGAGGCCATGTAGGAATACATGGCGGGTTGTCTCATTGGAACCGTCCCTAAGCACTGAGTTCTGTATATGTTATCCAAGTCCAGTTACTACCACACATTGGGTTCCGATCATCCAGCCCCTCTTGGCTTATTAATCCACTTGATCACTGTCCAGGAGTTGCAACTAGTATCTGGCATTTGTAGGTAGTGCTACTTGTCTGCCAGGTGGTGTCCAACGGGACGGGCTTGGGACAGACTAGGCACCATGGCACGGTGTACCAAGTGGCACCCGGATGGTGGGCTTGGGAACCCTGCACACATCGTTTGGGGCCGTGAGCGACACCCCGGCCGGATCTCCTTGCGGATGGAACCCGAATAGGCGATAAACCTGGACGAGAGACTTGTGTGGTTAGTCAGGTCGTGGCCGACACCCTCGCCCGGCTTCCTCTTGAAGGTTGCCGAGGTACATGACGTGTACAGGGCTATAAGTGGCGAGAGCGTGTGTGAAGAAGTACACCCCTGCAGGGTCAACATTATCTATTCGAATAGCCGTTTTCCTCGGATATGGAAACTTGGAGGACTTATGTAGTACATAGAACTTGAAGTGGATATTCTAAAATCTGCAAGATAAGCGTGAGTGCTATGGATGGCCTTCTCGCAGGGAGACGGGAACAGATCCAAAGTGGAGTATTGATATGGTGAATATGTGGACTCGTGTGCATCTTCTCACCTCAAAGAAGTTTCTGATACTCGTAGTATAGGTTAGCCACTGAGTCAAAGCTGGCTTGCTGCTGTTAAAACTCCACCACCGCCTTTGTTGATAATGTTGCATATGTAGATAGTTCTGATGTAAGACTTGTTGAGTACCTTCATACTCACGTTTGCTTATTTATGTTTTGCAGTTGGTTACACTAGTGACTTCGACGAGTAGCTTGTATCCCAGCTACGATCTTGTACCCTTGGGAGGGTCGTGTTTAGTCAGGCTTCTTAGTCTATTCCTTTTGTAGTTGTCTGTACTCAGACATTAATGCTTCCATTGCTTGTACGCTCTGAATGATGGGTCAGGAGACCCCTGTTTGTATTGAATTCTATGTGGCTCTTCTGGGCCTTTATCTATATGAGTTTGAGTTATGTTGTGATGCCATGTTGTACAGCACATACTTGCATGTTATGCGTACGTGTAACGTGTATTGCTATGTGTGGGATCCTTCAACCTAGTTGTTTACCTCTGGTAGCCTCTCTTATGGGGAAATGTAGTCTTCTGCTTCCATGTGCCATAGTAGTCCGCTACAGCCCGGTTCACCGGAGTCCTGCTAGCCCAGCACTACTGCTCCGGAACACTTGACTGGCCTGCATGTGATTCACTTCGTTCTGGTGTCTGTCCCTTCGGGGAAATGTCACGCGGTGACATCCGGAGTCCTGCCTAGTCTGCTACAGCCCGGGTTCCCGGAGTCCTGTTAGCCCAGTGCTACAGCCCGAATTCATATGTTGTTGACCGACATGCTCGTGGTTGATTCATGTATGCCTGTCCCTATAAGTTAGTGCCACTTTGGGTTCACGACTAGTCATGTCGGCCCGGGTTCTCTGTCATATGGATGCTAGCGATACTATCGTATACGTGAGCCAAAAGGCGCAAATGGTCCCGGACCAGGTAAGGTTGCACCCGTGGGAATACCGTGCATGAGGCCGCAAAGTGATATGAAGCGTTACATGCTAGATCAATGTGACTTAGGATCGGGGTCCCGACAGAAACCACCCCACGCATGACCCCCATGTCATGCACGACCATCCACGTCATGCGTTCAGTGCAGGTCATGGGGAAGCACATCGGACGACAAGTTAGCGCAGTAAAATCTACCCACATGCCCGCACGCTGTTCTGGGCCTAGCCCAACAACGTGTCGCACTTATGTGTGGCCCAGGACCCGGGGCTCCTGTCGGTGTACAAAAGTAGGGGCTCTTCTTTTGACCCCTTTACTTGTGCACGAGCAATCAGAGCCGCGCGCCACGGCCACACTTAGTAGGGCAGAGGAGGGAAGCCGGAGAGAAGCCAAAGCACAAGACAACCAGGGTAACGCCGATACCAGAGACATGAAGGGCAGAAGGGCGAGGAGGACTCCCTCGACAAGACTCTTGCCGGGGCGGCCTCCGCAGCCCCGGCAAGAACCTTGCTGAGGCAACTTGCCTAACGCCAACAGAGCGAGCCACCCTTGAGCCCAAGGGTTCCAAACACCGCCAACAACTAAATTGGGACCAGGGCTCCGGAGGCACCTCCGTAGTGGCATGCAGATTGTCGGGTGGTAGGTGCGACATATGCCAACGGGTGGCTTATCATTTTGGGAGCCAGTAAGACATCGCCGGTGCCTGGAAACGGGATAAGGCGAAGACATGCACACCGGCGGATCTTACCCAGCTTCGGGGCTCTCCGTGGAGATAACACCCCTACTGCTGCTCTGCGGGGTCTCCGCATGATCACTAGATGAACAAGTAGCTACACAATGCTCCAGAGCTGTTTGGTGGGAGGAGGAAGAAGGGCACGGCCAGCCTGCTTCTTCTCCTTGTGTCGTGTCTAGGATTAGTAGGGGGTCGAACCCTTTGCATGGGTGCCCCGGGGGGTTTATATAGGCCTACTCCCTAGGGGTACAATGGTAATCCGACTGGGCGCGGGGCCCAGCCGTCCGTGACTGCGCCCGCCGGCATCTGCGCCGGCTGCTGGGGCCCGCCGACTGGTGGGTCCCGCCGGCCGCCGGCCCCTTGGTCGACAGGCAGGCCCCACTGTCCAGGGCCTGGTCGGCGGCTGGTTACTGTGGCTCCATCTTGGTGACATGGGCTTCGTCGTGGTAGGCGCGGCTATAGTGCCGCCGCCCGTCGGGCGATCGCTGTAGCCTCACCGCGTCTTGTCTCCTTAATGGGGCGTCTCCTTCGAGGGAGGTGGCAAGCCGGCTGTGGGGAGCTGGCTCTGTCTTGGGCCGACTAGTTGGAGGCGTGGCCGCCTTCGGGCGTCTCTCTGCCCAAAGGGGTCCACCATCTGTGGGCCACGCTAGCGGCCCGTCGTGGGTGACATCAGGGTCAACGTGGCAACAGTGCCGCGCCGGACGGGTCATGGATACTCCGTATGGCGCACTGTGCTAGGCGTGCTCTGGGATTCGGGGGTGGCAGGCTTTACTGTAGCCACACCCCGTCGCACCGCTGTTAGGTGGGTGCAAACTTTGAGGGTACGGTCTCGACCACTTTATGGGAGCTCGCTTCTTGGAGTCGGCCTTCTCATGGCCGGCTTCCCGAAGTCGGCCCTCCCGTGGCGTTCTTCATGAGGGCTAAAGTCGGGCCGCCTTCTGAAAGCCGGCCTGGATGGCAGCCAGCAAGGGGAAGGCGGCTCCATGTCTTGGATTCTTGAGAGCCGGACGGGCTTGTAATTTTTTCAGAAGGGCCAGGGGAAGCAGGCTAGGCTACCCATGGCTATTTACTCCGACACAGATCTTTGTGAAGACCATTAATACTGAAGGTTAGATGAGAACCAGAAGACGGCGACCCTCCGCAGGATCCTAGCCGAGGAAATCCACAAGACCCCCGACAAGACTCTTGCCGGGGACGACCGCAACGCCACGACAAGACCCTTGCCGGACCCCTGGCAAGGCCCTTGCCGAGGGCGTCAGCAGGGCCGTAGCCAGGCCCGCACCTGCCAAGACTCCACCGCCGTACCCATGCAGCTGCTAGCTCAACCAGTTGAGTAGGCGCCTGCGTGGCGACGTGCGGCCTCTACACCGACCCAACAAGCTCCTGCATGGTGGCATGCAAGTGTTCCCGAAGGATCCACCACCGCACCAGCCCAGTAGCCAGCCAACATGGAGCCCCGGCGCCCCGTCAGCTCGAACGCGTGTCAAAGCCAGGCGAGGCGGCGATAGCTGGGACGTGCTTCCTTGCCATCCCTGATAAAGTGAGAGGGGCACGTCGGCAGCGCATTAAATGTGTTTGTCCGACGTGCCAGAGGATAGACCCGTCCACTGTACACCTTTCCACCTCCTATGTGCCACTGTGGCGACCCCTTTTTCTTATAAAAGGGGCCCGAGGTGACCAGGAGAGGGATTCGGCTCTTTTGGGCAAGTTGCACCCCGTAGCTAGCTCAAGAACACAAGAACACTCAAATACATCCACCAAAGCAAGACTAGGGTATTACACATCTTCGCGGCCCGAACCTGGGTAAACGATCTGTGTGCTTCTTGTCAGACCCGCTCTTTTCACAACCTCGCGCTCGCCTACCATAGAAGGGATCCCAGTGACCCCATAGGTGTCGTTTCCACCGACACTATGGAGCATATATCGAGGCAGCAACGAATATTATATGTCTACTATCTGGTACATCTGGGGTCTTCTATGTGGTTCATGTTGGGTGGGCAACAACCTGTAGATTATCCATCGTCTATCTTTTAAAACTGAAGGTATAATCTACCTGCTATCATTAGTTTTGGATCTATCCACTCGTTTGCTACCATCAGTCTTGATTTTTGCATGCACCCCTTAGGCCTTACATAATCTAATTATGTTTTTTATTATGCATGTCAGTTATTATACAGAATCATACTAAACATGTAGAGAACAAGAGAAGACCGTTGCGTGGGAATATAATGTCATGCAGACGCCGCTCCTTGGTGGGCGAAGTGCCCCCCTCCCGACATTCTAGATTGTATTCCAAAGGAAGACAACTGTTCAGAGGGGGATTCAGAGGGAGCTGACCACTCCTATTTACCCCTGAGGTGTTTGCTCTAACCTGACATGGTGATGTTAGTCATATCATGCATATGGCACCTCGCATTGCTTACATTATACATCTTACACTACGAAAAAATACACTTATGTGATGATACGTGTTCGTCACAGTAGGTCGCATTTTCTGTCATGCATGTACATCCATGATGATTTTATGACAGAATCAAGATAGTCATACCTGTGCTGTCGTAGAAGTGTTCCATGACATTACCAAAATTATCATCACAGAAGTGTCCACTTCCACGACGATAAATCGCGTGTCACAGAAGTGCTTTCGTCAAGGGTGACCGGCACGTGGCATCCACCGTAACGGAACGCCTTTAAGCTATTGGGTCGGGTTTTGGATCTGATAACCCGTTAACAGCCCCGACCAATGGGGATTTTCCACGTGTAAAATCATCATTGGCTGGAGGAGACACATGTCAGGTCTGCGTTGGCACAGGTGTCACTCATCCAATGGGCGAGACGCGCCTATGATATGTTGACACGTGGACCGGCCCATCAAGTTTAAATGGGCCGGCCCAACTGAAGGCCCATAAGATTTTGCAGACCATAATGGGCCGGCCCAGCTAAAGGCCCAAGAGATTTTGCGGACCATAATGGGTGTCACATCCCTAGTCTGGTATGACCTAGACTAGCTAGTCATTTGTGCATCATGTTTAAATTTCATTTAAATTTGAAATGAGGATTGGTGGAACCCTCAGAATCATTTTTGAAATTGACCCAAATAAAAATTTCTCCAAAAGGGTCCAAGAAAATGCTCATGTTGCCCTCTGAAAATATTGGACAGAGATAAAAATCAAAACAATATTTTTAGGAGCTCATGGACATTTATTTTGGCCATTTGGATTAATTCGATAAATATTTGCATTGGAAATATATTTCTATATATATGAAATATGGTCCAAAAGTTATGCCAATTATAAAAGAGCTCTGGAATAATATATCTAGCTCCTGCAAAAATTGGCATAAGTTAAATAAATGATTTAATATTTTAGTTAAATCAAAACAAATGTCAGAAATTAGAAAAAGAAAAATAAATAAAAGGAGGAGCTTACCTGGGCTCCTCCCTGTGCAGCCCAGCTAGCTGGCCGGCCCAGCCAGCAGGCGGCCCAGCCCGCCTCCCTCCTCTGTCGTCTTCGTCCTCGACAGAGGGAGGGGAGTGTGGCCGGCGCGCGCGCGCGCCACCACGCCACACCACCTGCTCGCCTGCCTGCCTGCCCTCCCCTCCTCGTCTCGATGCCCTGGACGACGCCACGCCCTCCCCCCTGCTCTCTCTCACTCTCCCTCGGTTCTTCCCTCCTCTCCCTCGCTCCCTCTCTCACGGCCGAACACCACCGTCGCCGCCGTTCGCCGTAGCCATCGCCACCGGCCTCCCCTCGCCTCGCCGACACGCGCGGAAGCTCCGCCCCCTCGCCCTGAAGCTCGTCGTCGAGCCACGCACCTCCGGACGGCCTCCATCGCCGCTATCGCCATCGTCTTCCTCCT
>NC_057809.1:151560298-151596026 GCF_018294505.1 Triticum aestivum
GCCGCCGTCCATGTCGCCGTCGCCGTCTCGGCCCGCCTCCGCCCAAACCGAGCCTTCCATTGCGCTCCCGGTGCCACGAGGGTGCCGCCGAGCCCCTCAGGTGGCCTCCCCGTGCCCCGCAGCCCGATCCCGCTCGCGCCCGAACTCCGGCCGCCGCCGCGAGCTTTGCTCCGGCGAGCTCCGGCCTCCCCCGCTACTTCCACCTGCCCTACTAGATGCGCGAGAGCCCGGGCTACGCCCCGGTGCTCTCCGACGCCGCCCCCGTGGCCTGTTTCACGGACTCCGCCGCGTCCAGAGGTCACCGGCGGCGAGCCCCGTCGCCTGAGCCCTGCCATGTGGGCCCGGCCCGTCAGGTGATTAGCTTAGTGCTAATCACCGTTAACTAACCCCCCCTGACACTGACAGTGGGCCCCAGCGCCACTAACTTCTAATTAGAGCTAAATTAACCCCCTGTTTAACCCCCTGTCACTGACGTGTGGGTCCCACGCGTCAGGTTTGACCCGGACCAGCCCAGTTGACCGCTGACGTCGTGCTGATGTCATGCTGACGCAATATATGATTTCTGGAATTAAATTTAATCAGAAAATTCCAGAAATTGATTTAAACTTCAAAAATTCATAACAATTCAACCGTAGCTCAGATTAAAATAATTTATATATGAAAAATTATCAGAAAAATGCAATCTTTCCATATGTACTAGTTTCATGCATGACAAACCAACTTATACATGCTGAATATGAGGAAACACATTATGGCATATTAAGAGACTTAATTTAGAAATGCATTTGAACCTTTGGTTCAAATGGACTTCAAACCAATTGAACACTAGTTGCATTAGCTCAACAGCATCACATCTACATGCCATGTTCATGCATCATATTGTTGCATATGATTGTGTATTGATTGCCGGCACCGTTCCTTCTCGATAGGTCCTGCTCCGGAGACGTTCCAGAGTACCTGTCTGTGAAGCAGTGCCTCCCTTGTTGTTTTACCAGGCAAGCAAACCCCCTTGTTCATTTTGATAAAACCCTACTCTCTCGCTCCTGCTCTCAGTTATTGCATTAGGACAACAACGGTTCATCTGCTACTTTGTGCTGCGGTAGTTGAACCCATTCCTCTGCATGACCTGTCATTGCCACAGTAAATAGTTGAAACCCACTCCTCTGCGTGACCTGTTATTACTGCGGTAGTTGAACCCATTCCTCTGCGTGACCTGTTATTACTAGCATGTGTAGGAGTTGATTGAAGCCATTGTTGTGATCCTACCATGCTATGCCTGCTATTGCTTAGAGTTGTGTCAGGTCTGATTAATTGGGAATGAATTGGAGTGTTACGATATGTTCTGATGCTGAGAGTTAAGTGTGTGAACACGATTTGGTAAAGGTAGCGGTGAGAGGCCATGTAGGAGTACATGGTGGGTTGTCTCGCTGGAACCGTCCTTAAGCACTGAGTTCTATGTATGTTGTCCAATGACTCGATACTACCACACATTGGGATCCTTAATTGACTCTCTCGGCTTATTAACCAACTTGATCTCTGTCCAGGAGTCGCAACTAGTTTCTGGTGTTTGTAGGTAGTGCTATTTTTCTACCAAGTGGCACCCGGCAGGGTGGGCTTGGGACAGACTAGGCACACGTGGCCCGGTGTACCGAGTGGCACCCGGTTGGTGGGCTCGGGAACCCTGTACACATCGTTTGGGGCCGTAAGCGACACCCCGGCCGGATTTCCTTGCGGATGGAACCCGAATAGGCGATAAACCTGGACTAGATTCTTGTGTGGTTAGTCAGTTCGTGGTCGACACCCTCGCCAGGCTTCCGCTTGAAGGTTGCCGAGATACATGACGTGTACATGGCGGTAAGTGGCGAGAGCGTGTGTGAAGAAGTACACCCCTGCAGGGTTAACATGATCTATTCGAATAGCCGGGTCCGCGGTTATGGACTTCTTGGATGCTTACATGGTACATAGACAACTTGAAGTGGATACTATAAAATGCTCAAGACAAGTGTGAGTGCTATGGATGGCCTTCTCGTAGGGAGACGGGGATGAATCCATAGTAGTGTATTGTGTGGTGATTAGTGGACTCGTGTACGTTGTTTCACCTCCAGAGTTTCTGGTAATCGTAGAATAGGACAGCCACAGAGTCAAAGCTGGCTTGCTGCAACTAAACTCCACATTACCCCTTGACACAAATGCATGTATGCTAGGATCTGATGTAAGTCTTGCTGAGTACCTTTGTACTCATGTTGCTTCATTTATGTTTTTGCAGCGGAGACTTCGGTCTTACTAGGGTTCTCATGGACTTCGACTAGTAGCTAGTACCTCAGCTACGATCTTGATCGGATATTGTAGATAGTCAGGCTCTTCAGCCTTTTTCATTTGTAGATGTCTGTACCCAGACATGTAATGCTTCCACTTGTTGCTTGTATGCTCTGTATGATGGGTTTTGTGACCCCTGTTTGCAATATATGCTATGATGGCTCTTCCGAGCCTTTATCTATATGATTGTTGAGTTATGCTGTGATGCCATGTTGTACAGCACATACTTGCATGTTATGCGTACGTGTAATGTGTATTGCTATGTGTGGGATCTGACTATCTAGTTGTTTATCCTTAGTAGCCTCTCTTACCGGGAAATGTCTCCTAGTGCTTCCACTGAGCCCTGGTAGCTTGCTACCGCTCCAGAACACTTAGGCTGGCCGGCATGTGTCCTTCTTCGATCCTGTGTCTGTCCCTTCGGAGAAATGTCACGCGATGAATACCGGAGTCCTGTTAGCCTGCTACAGCCCGGTTCACCGGAGTCCTGTTAGCCCAGTGCTACAGCCTGGATTCACTCGCTGATGACCGACACGTTCGATGCTGGGTCATGGATGCCTGTCCCTGTAAGTTAGTGCCACTTTGGGTTTACGACTAGCCATGTCAGCCCGGGCTCTTTATCATATGGATGCTAGCGACACCATCATATACGTGTGCCAAAAGGCGCAAACGGTCCCGGGCAAAGGTAAGTCGACACCCGTGGGAATACCGTGTGTGAGGCCGCAAAGTGATATGAGGTGTTACATGCTAGATCGATGTGGCATTGAGTCGGGGTCCTGACAGCTTTGGTATCAGAGCCTGACTGCCTGTAGGATTACCAAGCCAAACTGGTCGAAGTTGACTCTAGAAATTCTTTAGTTATGTAAGGGAATTGATTGTGGGAAGGAACGTAAGGCTCTTTTTACTCCTTTACCTCATGGCCTTCTGATCTGAGTCATCCTATCTTTCCTACGGGGTTAAGGAACTAGGCTTTCTCTTCCGTCTATCAGGATCACGTGTTACTACTCCGTAGTCCCATAGGATTTGTTGATCAGAGTCATACCCTAGTTTTGAGTATTTCCGGTGTAGTCTGTTTAGTATGATCTCAGAACCTTGAGTAATGTTGATGAGTATGTTATTACCCCATTCTAGTAGGATGTCTCATTCTGAGCATTTTACTGCCGTTATGCTGCCGGAATTTCCCTAGGAGTTCGAGAGATACTAATTCCTTGTCCTACATTCTACAGTCGATAGTTGATGCTGATTCCGTCCTTGGTTCGTCTCTCAGGATGTCATCAGCTAAGCGAAGTTCCGTTGCTCGTAGCCAGAACCACGGAGATGGTAGGGATGAGGATCCTCCCGACCAGCCTTCGTTGACAGAGTTCATGTTAGAGATGGAGAGGAACAAGCGTGAGTCTAACCGTTTGTTGGCACGTATCGAGGAGAACACCGCACATCAGTTCAAAGGGTCTGCTACCATTCATGATTTCATTCGCTTGCACCCACCTACCTTTCATCATTCCATCGAGCCACTCGATGCAGATGACTGGCTCCGTAGCATCACTCATAAGCTGCGTTCTGCGAACGTAGCTGAAGATGACAAGGTCACCTATGCCACATACCACCTGGAAGGTCCTGCTAGTCTTTGGTGGCAGAACTATGAGGCTATGCTTCCAGCTGGCCAGATTCCTACCTGGAAGGATTTCACTGAGGCTTTTCGCGAGCATCACATTCCCCAAGCCCTCCTTGATCGCAAGAGAGAAGAGTTCTGTAGTCTCACCCAGAGTAGGATGGCTGTTGATGCTTATAGCAGAGAGTTCGAGAACCTTGCCCGTTATGCCACAGAAGAAGTGTCCACAGACGCTAAGAAGCAGGCTAGGTTCCGGAAGGGTCTCAACCCCAAGTTGCGTCGTGATCTCCACCTGCATCATTGTGATACATTCCAAGCTCTTGTGAACAAGGCCATCAATGCAGAGACAGCTCAGCTCACTTACGAGGAGTCTCGTAAGCACACCCGTGATTTGGGATCTTCCTCCGGTTCTAGTTCCCAGAAACGCCGGATTTGGGTTCCAAACTCCGCTCTTCCTTCCGGTTATGCACCGAGGCCATCCTATGTGGTGCCTTCCCCAGCTCAGTCGTATGTTCCACCCAGGCCTACTGGTAGACCGCTTGTTAGTGCGGGTCCCTGTCCAACCTCAGGGACTTTCTTCACATGCGGGAAGCCAGGACACTATGCACGTGATTGCTCTCAGACTAGTTATGCTCCACCCCAGCCCGAGAAGACTGTTGGCTGTGTTAAGCCATCACGCAAGATGATCAGTGTCAAGTCAGCCCCCACTGAACGTGGACGTGTGCATCACGTCTCAGCTAAAGACGCTCATGATGATCCAGATGTCGTTCTTGGTACACTCCTTGTCAATTGTCACCCAGCATCAGTTCTATTTGATACTGGGGCATCTCACTCCTTCATTTCTGAAGGCTATGCTTGTTTGCACGACATGTCATTTTGTGATATGCCAACTCCGCTTGAAATCCAAACCCCAGGGTCTAGATGGCAGACCACCAGAATCAGCCATGGTAATGAAATCCTTGTTGATAGACTTGTATTCCTTGCATCACTTGTAGCCCTCAAGTCCTCAGATATTAACATCATCTTGGGTATGGACTGGATGACAGCTCATCATGCCAAGATTGATTGCTACACAAGATCTGTTCAGCTTACACACCCATCTGGCAAGTTAGTCACCGTCTCCACTAGAGTTGCAAAGCGTCAGCTCTATTCTCTTAATGCCAGCCCTCTTCCAGACCTTGAAGATATCCCGGTAGTCCGTGACTTTCCGGATGTCTTTCCAGAGGAACTGCCAGGTGTTCCACCTGACAGAGATGTAGAGTTCGTCATAGATCTTATTCCAGGAACTGCTCCAATCTCCCGGAGACCTTACAAGATGGCACCCCTAGAACTAGCCGAGCTTAAGAAACAACTCGATGAGTCCTTGCAAAAGGGTTTCATCCGTCCTAGTTCTTCTCCTTGGGCTTGCCCCGTCCTCTTCGTCAAGAAGAAAGACGGTACGGACCGGATGGTTGTAGATTATCGTCCCGTGAATTTGGTCACGATAAGGAACAAGTATCTGCTTCCTAGGATCAACGACCTGTATGATCAGCTCGCTGGATCCTCAGTCTTCTCCAAGATGGATTTAAGGTTAGGCTACCATCAAATCAAAATCAGAAACGGGGACATTCCCAAGACAGCTTTTGTCACTCGTTATGGCCAGTACGAGTACACCGTCATGTCCTTTGGCCTAACCAACGCCCCATCCACATTCTCCCGCTTGATGAACTCGATCTTCATGGAGTACTTAGATAAGTTCGTCGTGGTTTACCTCGATGATATTCTTATTTACTCGAAGAACGAGGAAGAGCATGCCGAACATCTTAGACTTGTATTAGAAAAACTCAGAGAGCACCGACTTTATGCCAAGTTCTCCAAGTGTGAATTTTGGTTGCCAGAAGTGACCTACCTAGGCCACGTAATCTCTGGTAAGGGCATTGCTGTCAATCCCGAGAGAGTTCAAGCCGTTCTCGATTGGACTCCACCCGAGACCGTGAAACAAGTTAGGAGCTTCCTTGGTCTAGCCAGCTATTGTCGCCGCTTTGTTGAAAACTTCTCCAAAGTAGCCAAACCCCTCACGGAACTTCTCAAGAAAGATAAAAAGTTCGAGTGGTCCCCACAGTGTGAGTACAGTTTTCAGGAACTGAAAAGACGCCTGACTTCTGCTCCCATATTTGTGCCACCGGATTTCACTAAAGACTTTATTATCTACTGCGACGCCTCACGACAGGGACTAGGTTGCATTCTTATGCAGGATCGTCATGTGATTGCCTATGCATCCCGACAGTTGCATCCACATGAGGAGAATTATCCTACACATGATCTAGAGCTTGCAGCCGTAGTCTATGCACTCAAGACCTGGCGACATTACCTCCTTGGTAAACGTTGCGAGATCTACACTGATCACCAGAGTCTCAAGTATATCTTCACCCAACCGGATCTGAACCTTAGGCAAAGACGTTGGCTGGAGTTGATCACAGATTATGATCTAGGGATTACCTACACCCCAGGCCAAGCCAATGTCATGGCTGATGCTCTAAGTCATAAATCCTATTGCAACAATCTCATGTTGCAGCAAGGCCAACCACTTCTCCATGAGGAATTCTGTAAGCTTAATCTTCACATAGCTCCTCGCGGATTTCTTTCTACTTTGGTGGCGAAACCTGATCTTGAGGATCAGATCATAACTAGCCAGCAATATGATACGGGTATTTCTCGTATCAAGGATAACGTTAAGAAGGGAGTTGCTGGTAGTTTCTCTATTGATGCTCGAGGTGTTGTTTTCTTTGGAAACCGCCTGGTGGTCCCCAAGAAGCAACATCTTCGACAATTGATTCTTAAGGAGGCGCATGAATCTCCTCTCACGATTCATCCCGGTAGCACTAAGATGTATCAGGACCTACGCCAGAGGTTCTGGTGGACTAGGATGAAGAGAGAAATCACTGAGTTCATTGCTAAATGTGACGTATGTCGTCGCGTTAAGGCAGAGCATCAAAGACCTGCTGGCACCCTTCAGCCTTTAGCTATTCCTGAATGGAAATGGGATAAAGTTGGTATGGACTTCATCACCGGCTTTCCCAGGACCAAGAGAGGGAATAACGCTATCTTCGTAGTCGTTGATCGTCTCTCCAAAGTGGCTCACTTCCTTCCTGTTCGAGAAAATATCACTGCTAGTCAGCTTGCTGACTTATATATTTCTCGAATAGTGTCACTGCATGGTGTTCCACTAGAGATCAATTCAGACCGTGGCAGTCTTTTCACTTCTCATTTCTGGGAGAGTTTCCAAACTGCCATGGGGACCCATCTTTCTTTCAGTACCGCTTTCCACCCTCAATCAAGTGGTCAGGTGGAACGGGTCAATCAAATTCTCGAAGACATGCTCAGAGCTTGCGTTATCTCATTCGGTATGGATTGGGAGAAATGTCTTCCTTTCGCTGAGTTTGCTTATAACAATAGCTACCAATCCAGCCTCAAGAAAGCTCCTTTTGAGGTTCTCTATGGACGAAGATGTCGAACACCTTTGAACTGGTCAGAAACCGGTGAAAGACAACTCTTTGGACCGGATATGATCCAGGAGGCAGAAGAGCAAGTCCGCATCATTCGTGAGAATTTGAAAATAGCACAATCTCGTCAGAAGAGCCAGTACGATCGTCATCATAAGGATATGACTTATGAGATTGGCGACCAAGCTTACCTTCGGGTTACTCCTTTGAAGGGTACCCATCGTTTCGGTATCAAGGGCAAGTTGGCTCCTCATTACATTGGTCCTTTTCATATTCTCGCTAAACGAGGAGAGGTTGCCTACCAGTTGGAACTACCCCCACATCTTTCTCGAGTTCATGATGTCTTCCACGTCTCTCAACTCAGGCGTTGCTTCTCGGATCCTATCTGTGGAGTGGACCACGAAACGCTTGATCTCCAAGATAACCTCACATACCGAGAGTACCCGGTTCGCATTCTTGATCAAGCAGAGCGTGTCACTCGACGTCAGAACATCAAGTTTCTCAAAGTTCAGTGGTCTCATCATTCCGAGAGAGAAGCTACTTGGGAGCGAGAAGACCGTCTTCGACTGGAGTACCCCGCTTTCTTTCCGTCGACCCCTGAATCTCGAGACGAGATTCTTTCAAGTGGGGGCGAGTTGTCACATCCCTAGTCTGGTATGACCTAGACTAGCTAGTCATTTGTGCATCATGTTTAAATTTCATTTAAATTTGAAATGAGGATTGGTGGAACCCTCAGAATAATTTTTGAAATTGACCCAAATAAAAATTTCTCCAAAAGGGTCCAAGAAAATGCTCATGTTGCCCTCTGAAAATATTGGACAGAGATAAAAATCAAAACAATATTTTTAGGAGCTCATGGACATTTATTTTGGCCATTTGGATTAATTCGATAAATATTTGCATTGGAAATATATTTCTATATATATGAAATATGGTCCAAAAATTATGCCAATTATAAAAGAGCTCTGGAATAATATATCTAGCTCCTGCAAAAATTGGCATAAGTTAAATAAATGATTTAATATTTTAGTTAAATCAAAACAAATGTCAGAAATTAGAAAAAGAAAAATAAATAAAAGGAGGAGCTTACCTGGGCTCCTCCCTGTGCAGCCCAGCCAGCTGGCCGGCCCAGCCAGCAGGCGGCCCAGCCCGCCTCCCTCCTCTGTCGTCTTCGTCCTCGACAGAGGGAGGGGAGTGTGGCCGGCGCGCGCGCGCGCCACCGCGCCACGCCACCTGCTCGCCTGCCTGCCTGCCCTCCCCTCCTCGTCTCGATGCCCTGGACGACGCCACGCCCTCCCCCCTGCTCTCTCTCACTCTCCCTCGGTTCTTCCCTCCTCTCCCTCGCTCCCTCTCTCACGGCCGAACACCACCGTCGCCGCCGTTCGCCGTAGCCATCACCACCGGCCTCCCCTCGCCTCCCCGACACGCGCGGAAGCTCCGCCCCCTCGCCCTGAAGCTCCTCATCGAGCCACGCACCTCCGGACGGCCTCCATCGCCGCTATCGCCATCGTCTTCCTCCTCGGGCTCCGCCGTCCGCCGCCGTCGATTCGCCGTCACCAGGTCTCCCCCGACCCCGCTGTGCTGCTCTGCGTGATCGCCGTGAGCATCTCCCTGTTTCCCCTCTCTTCTCCCCCCCGTTCCCGTGCCGTAGCGCCGCTCCCCACCACGGCCGAAGCCTCTCGCCGCCGTCCATGTCGCCGTCGCCATCTCGGCCCGCCTCCGCCCAAACCAAGCCTTCCATTGCGCTCCCGGTGCCACGAGGGTGCCGCCGAGCCCCTCAGGTGGCCTCCCCGTGCCCCGCAGCCCGATCCCGCTCGCGCCCGAACTCCGGCCGCCGCCGCGAGCTTTGCTCCGGCGAGCTCCGGCCTCCCCCGCTACTTCCACCTGCCCTACTAGATGCGCGAGAGCCCGGGCTACGCCCCGGTGCTCTCCGACGCCGCCCCCGTGGCCTGTTTCACGGACTCCGCCGCGTCCAAAGGTCGCCGGCGGCGAGCCCCGTCGCCTGAGCCCTGCCATGTGGGCCCGGCCCGTCAGGTGATTAGCTTAGTGCTAATCACCGTTAACTAACCCCCCCCTGACACTGACAGTGGGCCCCAGCGCCACTAACTTCTAATTAGAGCTAAATTAACCCCCTGTTTAACCCCCTGTCACTGACGTGTGGGTCCCACGCGTCAGGTTTGACCCGGACCAGCCCAGTTGACCGCTGACGTCGTGCTGATGTCATGCTGACGCAATATATGATTTCTGGAATTAAATTTAATCAGAAAATTCCAGAAATTGATTTAAACTTCAAAAATTCATAACAATTCAACCGTAGCTCAGATTAAAATAATTTATATATGAAAAATTATCAGAAAAATGCAATCTTTCCATCTGTACTAGTTTCATGCATGAAAAACCAACTTATACATGCTGAATATGAGGAAACACATTATGGCATATTAAGAGACTTAATTTAGAAATGCATTTGAACCTTTGGTTCAAATGGACTTCAAACCAATTGAACACTAGTTGCATTAGCTCAACAGCATCACATCTACATGCCATGTTCATGCATCATATTGTTGCATATGATTGTGTATTGATTGCCGGCACCGTTCCTTCTCGATAGGTCCTGCTCCGGAGACGTTCCAGAGTACCTGTCTGTGAAGCAGTGCCTCCCTTGTTGTTTTACCAGGCAAGCAAACCCCCTTGTTCATTTCGATAAAACCCTACTCTCTCGCTCCTGCTCTCAGTTATTGCATTAGGACAACAACGGTTCATCTGCTACTTTGTGCTGCGGTAGTTGAACCCATTCCTCTGCATGACCTGTCATTGCCACAGTAAATAGTTGAAACCCACTAGCATGTGTAGGAGTTGATTGAAGCCATTGTTGTGATCCTACCATGCTATGCCTGCTATTGCTTAGAGTTGTGTCAGGTCTGATTCATTGGGAATGAATTGGAGTGTTACGATATGTTCTGATGCTGAGAGTTAAGTGTGTGAACACGATTTGGTAAAGGTAGCGGTGAGAGGCCATGTAGGAGTACATGGTGGGTTGTCTCGCTGGAACCGTCCTTAAGCACTGAGTTCTATGTATGTTGTCCAATGACTCGATACTACCACACATTGGGATCCTTAATTGACTCTCTCGGCTTATTAACCAACTTGATCTCTGTCCAGGAGTCGCAACTAGTTTCTGGTGTTTGTAGGTAGTGCTATTTTTCTACCAAGTGGCACCCGGCAGGGTGGGCTTGGGACAGACTAGGCACACGTGGCCCGGTGTACCGAGTGGCACCCGGTTGGTGGGCTCGGGAACCCTGTACACATCGTTTGGGGCCGTAAGCGACACCCCGGCCGGATTTCCTTGCGGATGGAACCCGAATAGGCGATAAATCTGGACTAGAGTCTTGTGTGGTTAGTCAGGTCGTGGCCGACACCCTCGCCAGGCTTCCGCTTGAAGGTTGCCGAGATACATGACGTGTACATGGCGGTAAGTGGCGAGAGCGTGTGTGAAGAAGTACACCCCTGCAGGGTTAACATGATCTATTCGAATAGCCGGGTCCGCGGTTATGGACTTCTTGGATGCTTACATGGTACATAGACAACTTGAAGTGGATACTATAAAATGCTCAAGACAAGTGTGAGTGCTATGGATGGCCTTCTCGTAGGGAGACGGGGATGAATCCATAGTAGTGTATTGTGTGGTGATTAGTGGACTCGTGTACGTTGTTTCACCTCCAGAGTTTCTGGTAATCGTAGAATAGGATAGCCACAGAGTCAAAGCTGGCTTGCTGCAACTAAACTCCACATTACCCCTTGACACAAATGCATGTATGCTAGGATCTGATGTAAGTCTTGCTGAGTACCTTTGTACTCATGTTGCTTCATTTATGTTTTTGCAGCGGAGACTTCGGTCTTACTAGGGTTCTCATGGACTTCGACTAGTAGCTAGTACCTCAGCTACGATCTTGATCGGATATTGTAGATAGTCAGGCTCTTCAGCCTTCTTCATTTGTAGATGTCTGTACCCAGACATGTAATGCTTCCGCTTGTTGCTTGTATGCTCTGTATGATGGGTTTTGTGACCCCTGTTTGCAATATATGCTATGATGGCTCTTCTGAGCCTTTATCTATATGATTGTTGAGTTATGCTGTGATGCCATGTTGTACAGCACATACTTGCATGTTATGCGTACGTGTAATGTGTATTGCTATGTGTGGGATCTGACTATCTAGTTGTTTATCCTTAGTAGCCTCTCTTACCGGGAAATGTCTCCTAGTGCTTCCACTGAGCCCTGGTAGCTTGCTACCACTCCGGAACACTTAGGCTGGCCGGCATGTGTCCTTCTTCGATCCTGTGTCTATCCCTTCGGGGAAATGTCACGCGATGAATACCGGAGTCCTGTTAGCCTGCTATAGCCTAGTTCACCGGAGTCCTGTTAGCCCAGTGCTACAGCCTGGATTCACTCGCTGATGACCGACACGTTCGATGCTGGGTCATGGATGCCTGTCCCTGTAAGTTAGTGCCACTTTGGGTTTACGACTAGCCATGTCAGCCCGGGCTCTTTATCATATGGATGCTAGCGACACCATCATATACGTGTGCCAAAAGGCGCAAACGGTCCCGGGCAAAGGTAAGTCGACACCCGTGGGAATACCGTGCGTGAGGCCGCAAAGTGATATGAGGTGTTACATGCTAGATCGATGTGGCATTGAGTCGGGGTCCTGACAATGGGCTGGCCCAGCTAAAGGCCCACAAGATTTTGCAGGCCATAATGGGCCGGCCCAGGTAAAGGCCAACAAGATTTTTGTGTGCCATAATGGGCCGGCCCAGGTAAAGGCCCACAAGATTCTTGCAGATCATAATGGGTCGGCCCAACTAAAGGCCCATGAGATTTCACCGACATTAATGGGCCAGCCCAGCTGTAGGCCCACAAGATTTTGTGGACCCTAGTAGGCCGGCCCATTAACTGACTACCATGTTTTGGGCCAAATGCCGGCCCATATTGATCCGGTCCATTAATGGCCTGCCACGCTCCGGGCCTAATAGTGGCCCATATGAGATCCGGCCCATTAAAAGCCTACCATGTTCTGGGCCAAATTACGGCCCAGATCAGGTTCGGCCCTTTAAGAGGCTTTGGGCTCAATTATGGCCCATATCAGATTCAGCCCGTTAACTGGACACTATGCTTTTGGGCCCACTTGCTAAAGGCCCACTAAGTAATTTGGCCTGATATTAGTTTTGGCCTGTTAAGGGCCCATTTAACATTTTGTCCCTATATTAATTTCAGCCTGTTAAAAGCCTGTCATATAGTTGGGCCTAACTATGGCCTGGTTTACATCCGGCCTGCTCGCAGCCGATATCTGATTGGGCCAAACAAGGACCAAGACAATTTTGGCCTGTTAAAGCCCATGATTTGATTCACACAATCATGGGCCGGGGTTCATTATGGGCTGCTACCGGCCCGTGAGCTGTTCGACACGTTTCAGGCCCAACCTACATCGTGATTGCATGACGGCCCAATTATGTACCGTAATTTTACGGTTTGGGCGGTTTACTACGAAGACAGGATATATATACAGTAAAATAACTGCAACATCATGAATAAGAAAAAACCTAGACTATACGATAAAGAAATTACGGCATATTACATCCACTGGGCATCAACGTTCGCCACTATGATAATAAAGCACAAGCAGACAGCAGATTACATACACTGGGCATCAAAGATCGCCACCAGTGGAAATAAACAAGCCGACAAAATAATATACAAAACCGACAACACTTCAATAGAGTCCAAGAAAGGTTAGCCCTGTTGGGGAGCTGCATTGCAAGCAGCTGAGCAAGATGATGAGACTGCGCTTGTTCAACACTTATATCTTCCTCACTCTGAAAGATAAACAAGCAGACAGATGACAGGTTTTGCACATAAAAGTATCAGTGCTGACAATTCATCACATTTCTTACTGATGAATAAAGTGACACCGTTTAAAATTGCATTAACACAATATGGTATTGTTCAGGTCAAGACATGGCAGGAAATGACATTGTGAAGGAGTTGGCAGCTTCACGACACCACTGGGTTACAAATTAAGAACTCATAAATATCAATGGTTAGTGTGCTGTCAATTTATACCATTTCAGATTGGCAAATAAAGAGACGGTTTAAATAATAGTAGAATGATATGACATTGTTTATAGTTAAGACATTGCAGAATATGACATTGTGTTGTAGTGGGTAGGTTTACCACACCACTGGATTACGGATGAAGAACAGAAGCATACATGCAGTGCAAAATAAGATCACTTGCTCTATATAGTTTAATTTACATGGTATGAAGAAGGAACTGGGTTGTACAATTGAAAACTTAAATTGAGAAAGGACAAACTTATGTTTATGAACTACATAATAAACTTTAAACAAGCAATTTGATGCAAACACCAAAAATAAATAGCTATTGCAGTCATGCCTAACCAAATATATACAACAAAGTTTGAAGGCTTGAGATGGACAAACTTACGTTATTGGTGAAGACAGGCTCTATAAAGGCCTTGTCCATGCTGATGGGGGGGGGGGCAATTCAAGAAGTTTACCACGGAATCTTCTTCGAAAGCATTGTCTTTATTCTACGTTTTGTTAAGAGTAAATATAGATGTGATAATATACGAAAAAATGGAGAATATTTAAGATAAGATGAAGAGTGATGCTACATAACCAAGTAGCTATAAATGTAAGTGGAGCGATACAGGCAACAGGTACATCCAAGAGCAATGCACAGCTAAACTTCTTCAGTACCAACCTTATGGTAAGAGTAAATATAGATCTGATGTGTAGAAAATGGAGGGCAAAGGAAAATAAGCTGCAGAGTGATGGTACATGAACAACTACCAGTCATTATAAGTACACTGATAGAGGACAGCATGTACTTACAAGAACAATGCAGAGCTAAAAAACATTGGCATTGGATATATTCTACACTAATGTAACCATTCCGACAGATCAGATAATTTGGAGCGAACAATTGATAAGCAAGCTATCATGCATACTGCTGTCACATAATGAACCAGGTATGTATGCAAGTAAAGTGATACAGGACAACAGGTACTAACAAGAGCAAAGCAGCGGGCATCATATTTGCGATATCCTGTCGTTCCTGTCAAATCGGAATTCTTCTTCGAGCAGATTTCCTGCAAAAAAGATCCATAAGGAACATGCGGAAAAGTAGAAGTTCAAATTGTCATGTGATTTCATAGATAGTACCTCATCCTGGGAACGAGACCAGTGCATAACAAGGTTTTTCCATTCAATGTCTTCTAAATTTAGCACATGTGACTTCATCGGAAATTCGTTTATAGACTTGCCATCAAAGTGTGATTTCCTCAGGTAACACCGATACTGATGCAATGCTTCCTTGAAAAGTACAAGAAAGCTTTGCTCGTCATGACTATCTAGATTGACCCTCGCCTAGTTACAACAATGTAATGTAAATCATTGATGTGTTCAATCAGTAGAAAACATGAAAATAATAACCATGAATAATAGCACTTACATGTAAGTTGGACAGGAAGATGTGAAAATGGTGTTTGTCTTCACAATAATCTTCCCATGATGGGAATATATGCACGTAGTCCCTAACAACATTGAAAGCATTGTCTTTTAAACTGGGAATAAATGGAATGGGGTTCCAATCTGCAGGAATTGGCTGTCTCTGCAGCTGGAATAGGTCTTCGGCTGGTGGACTTGCTGTACTTTTTGTTGGAGTGGGATTTTTCTGTGGTACAGCTGGTGCTATGGCAAATGAAATCAGTATACTTTCTGCTGGAGTGCGGGTCCTGTGTGGTGGGGCTAGTGGTGTGGCCAGTGAAGTATGGGTACAGTCTGCTAGAGTCGGTCATACGTTTTGTGTCACTGGTTGTACAGCCAATATAAGTGGGGTGCTGTCTAATTTCTCCGGTGCCACCATGTTTTTCAAGGACTTTGCTGGTGCTCCTTCAGGTTCAGCAATCACCCTCTTCATTTTTGATGTCTGATGCACAAGAACAGCATTTGAGTGAAAAACATGGTATGATGACAGATGGAATATGTATTGATAATGGATGGGCATGGCATCTCGACATATATGATGAGTAAACTAAGCAGATGGCGGTGCAACAAAGTAGAAGAAATGCAAGACAACATATGCAAGATACCCGCAATCAATAAAACATTGCCAAATTAGAACAGGCACCTTGATGGGTGAACAGGATAGGCCATCTGTCTTTGACTCCTAGAGGTTAGAATAGTCATTAGGATCATATTCTAAACAAGAATCAACAGGTGGGGAGCGTATGAGTTTCATTGCATCCAGAATGGCACTCAATGCCTTGGTGCTAATTTTGTAAGTCATTGCAGTGTTTAGCTTCAAGAGTGGATGCTGCTAGTGCGACACAAAGCAGCTACACAGATCATAGTGTAGATATAACGGGAAAACCTTAAGCATCAGAGTAAAATCAGCAAAGTGGAACTTGCTGGAATATATGCGCTAGTATTGCAGGTATGGATAGAAAGGCTTCGGATACTAGCTCTCTTTAAGTGAAGGTGCGATATTGTTAATATCAGTGTAACTCTCAAAGGCGACACAGCTCCCCGCATTTCCTTGCTCTTCCTATAGGATTCAAGTGGGCAGGCCACTACAAATCCTATTCCTATGTTTACAAGATCCTACGAATCAAAGTGGCTCAACGTGTCCATCACAACCGACCGTATAGACCTCTACACTGCAAATGTCCCTGCTCATCTTCAGTACAAGGAACATACTGTACTACTATCATACTCCCTCCGTTCCAAAATATAAGTCTTGGTAGAGATTTCCACTATGGATCACATACAGATGTATCCAGATACATTTTAGAGTGTAGATTCACTCATTTTGCTCCATATGTAGTCCATGGTGGAATCTATACAAAGACTTGTATTTAGGAACGGAGAAGTACATATTAAAGAAGAACGGAAAAGGAACATGGTAAAGAAGAGCAAGCCGATTTTGGATAATAAAATGTTGGTTGTGCAGTGCCCACACATGATGAACCAGAGCGCATTAAGAATGCAACTCCCAGCTGTCTCTCGTCCATTTCAGGCGGTTGGATAATGATCCTACGTCTCCTAACCCTTCTTCTTCCTCGTCTTTGATTCTTTCCATACAAAACACCGCACGAGCCGCCGGCCGGACCACCAGCCCCCACCGCCTGTGTTCCTCCACCACCCCCACCCCCACCCCCGCCCCAACCCCCACCCGCGTCGAGTTTTCTTCGTTCGGTGAGGCCCCACAACCACCCGAGCCCCTTCGATCGCACCGGCGAACTCCGGCGAGCTCTGAAAAATCGACTGACCCAATTTTGAAATTTAGTCTATTGTGATTTAACTAGTGTGGAATATAAAAGGGGAAAACCATAAGCATTGGGAGTATAGTGTTGAGCGTGCCATGGCGGATGTGAAGGCAACTTCTCAACCAAGACAAGAAATCCAAGTAAAGAAGTGGCAATCTATTTTCTTGCTGCGATAAATAAGTTGAGCAGATACGAACGAGTACCGCCTCTGGTGCGGCACCGTGTACGCATCTGCTGAGAATTTGACGGTGTTGCGGTAGCGATGGCTGTCGGCATCGTGGAAGCAGATCTAGGAGGGTAGACGGTGGCGGCGGGGCGCGGTGGACGAGACGATCGTAGGAGCGGCGCCGGCAAGGTGGACGACAGCGGGGATGAAGCGAGAGAACGGGATGCAAGGATCCTGGTCCGAAGCCGTGGATGAGAGAGGTCGATCTCTTGTAATGGACGGCGTCGTCGGGGTATCAGCTCCAGCATGGTGGAGGAGGACGGCGGTGGATGGGGTGGCGGACGGCGGCGGACGGAGGAGGGTGGGGTGGAGAGGGTATTTTGGCGCCCATGGAGTATGAATGGGGAAAAGGGAGGTAGAGAGGAAGGGGGAACCATGTATTCAGGGCGCACTTGTCTCAAATGCGAGGAAATTTACAAACTTAGCCCCCGTTTCAAATTTCTACTACATCACAACAACATTAGTCGGTTGGGGATAGGACGGTAATCTCGCATACACCGAATATTTGCCGATGAGAGTTTGTTTTTGGCGCCCACCGTGTATGAATATGAATCAGGGAGGGAGTCGATTTTGGTCGAGGGCACACTGTGTTTTGGCGCCCACCGTGTATGAATCCGGGTGAGAGGCGGTTACATCACGTTTCGGTGAAATTACAAACCTACCCCTATCGAAACCTATAGAAATCTAGCAGATAGGCTTTGCGTGGCAGGGACAGGCAATAGTGATTTCCATCTCGCAGATTTTGGTTGCGGCTGTTACTACGACTTTCCCCGCTTCGTTCAAATTTTGCAGAGTGCACGTTTACCGTGCCAACTCAATTCGAATCCCGTTTGTATTCTTTTTTTTCGGGCAGGATCCATTTTCAATTGGAATTACATTCTATATACATCATTTTTTATATATACTTTCAAAAGCACAACAAATAATTCTGCTCCATTATATGTATAATATGATTTACAAATACAACGATCTCGAAATCTTAAGTTTGAATTCGATTTTTTTAACTAAATTATGTTCTACTAAAATGTATGGATCAGTAATATCTACATATTAAATAACATACATGTGCGTGAATTCATATGGGTATGCATGTTTGATAGATCAATTTTGGTTCGAGTATGGATTACATGTATTATCATCTCGAATTCAAATATTGGAATACCTTTTTTTCACTCCTTTCACGCCCATCTCTCTAGCATGGATGCTCCTTCAGGTAGCTATCACTCTATTTTCTCCAGTTCACCCGCACACTCACTTCATGTTTCTCCTATCCTCGCAAGCATGGTCTCTCGACGTCTCCCTTGAGAAGTGTCACACTCTCCCTATCATTATACATTACACGGTTTTCATTATCTCTCACGTCTCTACTGTTCTCTGGTATCACTCGGTACCTAAGCTTTCTTTTTCACCGCCACACACACAGTCTCCACTCGTCTTTCACTTTGTCTTTCTCTCTATGGGATTCTCTCACACACCCTATATGTCTCTAAATATGACTCATACCACTAAAATTACTCTCTCTCTCTCTCTCCTGTAGACACAACATTTGTTGCGGTCTCCTTTTCGTCTCCATCCCAGACTGACATTATTCATTTGTTTACCGATGAGACAATCCCGACTACCGTCTCCTCTCTCTCTCACACAGACACACACACACACACAACTCCTGCTTCCACTCCCCTTCCCGACTACCGTCTCTCTCTCTCTCTCTCTCACACACACACACACAAAATTCTCGCTTTCGCACCCCGACTCATATTTCTCTCACAAACATTTATTGACTAGCTAGCCTCTAGATAGGTTTATACACCCGCACACTTGTGCTTCCACCATCGCATACATGTCTCTCTCCCGCTCCTTGTATCTATGTAGATTTTTCTTCCCTTCTGGAGACACGCCCGCTCGATCGTGCACACACACACTATCGCCTCATTTTAAGTTGATACCTATCGCACACACACTCCTTGTGTCTTTGTCACACATGCACTCCGTCCTCCTCCACTCTCCCTCTCTCTCACACACACATGGGATTTTTGCAACAACTAGCAAGATGCCCATGCATTGCACGGAACATCAAGATGCATTTGTATGAGTAGTTTATCTTATGGAGGAAAAGGATGAACGAGGGAGGGCCTTATTTGCAAATGTGGAGAGGGGTGTCGGTATCTTTTTGCAAAATTGCCATAGTTTCCTTCCTATCCGTCAGATAAAGATCGGACGGCCTATATTGCAGGATGGCAAGCACACGATCATCACCGACAATGCTTTTTATAAGAGTAGGGATAAAAATAGAGTTGGTGATGATGGTGGGCCTGCCATCCTGCAATGTAGGTCATTCGATTTATATCTGACGGATAGGAAGGAAAATATGGCAATTTACCCGCACTTTTCACCACATTTGCAGATAAGGCCTTCCCTTGTTCATCCTTATTTTCTCCCGCAAAATCTTGATGTTCCATGCAACGCATGGGCATCTTGCTAGTAAGAGTACAAATTAGACATATACCACTTCTCGAATCTTGAAACCAACAACATTCCTCCCTCATCTCATCAAAACCGCCAAAGGAATATATTTTGAGTGAAACATAACATATTTTTAGTGATATACATATTTCAAAACTAGATTTTTCTATCAAATCGGTGAATATGTATTAATCTACTTTGATCGTGTGGCAACGCATTGGCACATTGCTAGTAGTTATTATATTTTTTTGGGCACCAGACAAATAGTGGAGTACATATACGAAGAGAAGAGGCGCACGCACGCAGTCGGCCTCTTGCTGTCTCGCACAATTGAGTGTTATGTAAAGGCGATGTTAACAAATAAACCCTAAAACCCTAGGTGCACGATTGCTGCATTCGCGGGTACCGGGTACGTGGTGGAGCACCTTTGTAGGAATAGTCAGCTCATGTGATAATTTGATCCGTAGGAGTTGATGGTCGGGACCACAGGTGAACGACTTGGAGCGCGGTGGCTCGCCAGTTGCCACAGATCGAGTAGCCACATTTAAAATATCGATTTTTAGCGGGGTTAAGAGTTCCAATTTTCAATGGTGCGTTATAAGTAGTAAGTAGTTTTTAGAACGATTGGTATGGAGCGAAAATGGAGTTCATAGTACTATGTACCTCCTTGGTGTATGGTTGTATGTTTTTTGCGATGGAGGTTGTATGGGTTTATGTTGCGAGATGTTGAACCTAGTAGTTCTAGGGAAAATACTATGGTTTAGATTTAGATGCTGGTTTTTAGTAATGAAAATCGGAAGGGGAAACCCTTCTTTGATTAAAAAAACTACTACCTATATTTTGGTTTACTAGTCCCCATCGTACTTTGGGTCAAAGTTTGTCCATGAATTTTACTTGTAAAATGTGAATGGAAAACGAGATTTTGTTATACCCAAACAAAAAAGGACTGGAGAGAGTGATTGCTCTGACACGGATGCGACCTCTCATAGCGCAGGCATTGAACCGGCGCGCCGGCCAAGAGGGCCGCACTCGCTGCAGGCCCAGCTGAGCACGCCTCCTCACCGCGGGCAACCAGCTTAAGACTGCCCCGCCTGCATTCATTGAATCCGCGCGTGTGTCGGCAACACGTCCTTCCACGAGCCGGTAGGCATTTTAGAACACAAAAAATGACTAAAATATAATTAATTTACGCATGGTCTTGACTTGTTGTGCTCGCACTGGTAGGAGGAACTAGTAGAGGATTTTCTTTATTTATAACTCTCCTCACATTTTTTGGCTTTGAAGTGAATCATGGTTGTGGACATTATGTATGAATGTGCAGATATCTGTGAACATGAGTTTGATGTGGAATTTGAACTTGGAATGTCGGGCTTGCATGTGAACTATACCATCTCCAATGCTTCGTCTGTTATTGTTTGGAAAGTAATTGCTGTTATTACATGATCCAAAAAAAAAATTATGCCACATCAGTAGATGCACGGACATCACAACAGGCATGCTGACTGGATAAAAATTGCTCAACGTCGGCACGGCATATGTGGTAGACCAAGCAAACATTATGCACGCAAACCTAGATCACGGCGGGCTTCTTCCTCTCTTCGTCCTTTAGATCCTTCTCTCATCCCAGGAGTATGGTGTACTCAACATCTAGCCCAGCGACCCACTCATCTATTGAACTATTGAACATGCGTAGGAAGTGAGCAAGCCATACTTTCACCGTCTTGGATCCATGTGTGTAGACGACGATGAACTGATCGTCGGTGATGGCTCTAACCTGGTACTCGGCGGCGACCATGGAGATTTGGGAGGCCATGGATTTTGGAGGAGGGTTAGGAGAAGTTGAACTATTGTACCCTGTAAAAAAACTGGGAGTGAACTAATGTGAAAGGACGGGACGACTGGGAGCGAACTGTTGTAAGGTAGAAGACGGGGACGAGTAGGGCGTGCAAACGGCGTGGGGTTGCTGGCTTGCCCGGTGGATAAACGGCTGCAAGCCCCCAAAGAGTTCTCGAGAACTATGCGGGACCCACTAGATGTCATGTCTACTAGACACATATCGTAGGCCTGACGGTATAGCTTCTGCCTGTTCGCACGCCATGCCGGCGCGTGGATGTAACTTCACTTAATTCCGTCAAACGTCGCGCCTCCCATGACCTTCGCCTCCCTCGCGCGGTCGCGCCCTTTGAGACTTCGACCGGCTATAAATGAGCAACTTTTTTGCCTTTTTTAGACAAGCAATTTTTTTGCCTACTCCGCATGCATGATACTCCCTCTGGTCCTTTTTACTCTCGTCAACCGTTTGCAAAGTGTTTGACCAAATTTATACTTTTTTTGAACACCACCTTATATTAATTAACCAGCCACACCAGTACACTCATTCGATACAATATTCACCACACATGGTGGTACGTTATTTACAAGAATACCATCTAATCTATTGTCAAAGCTATACTTAGCGATTAAGTGTGCCACCTTATTGGCCGAACGGCTAATCTTTCACAATTGAAGATTGTTGATCAACTTCGAGATGCTCAATGCTTTCATCTTCAGGTCACGCATAGCAGACCTGTCATAGTCCCCTGATGCAAGAGACGCTACCACAAAAGTGCAACCAGTCTCTAAAATTACAGGATTATGAAGAGAAATACCTATGTAGAGACCGGCAATGCAAGCCCTAAGTTCTGCTTCCTCCATGCTTTGACAGGCATCAATGAAATCCCACGACCAAATTTATACTAAAAATATCAATATCTACAATACTGATTATAATGAGTATAAGAACTATGTTTTATAATGAGTGTAAAAATATTGATTTGACATTGTGAATGTTGACACATTTTTCTATAAGTCTGGTGAAAGTAGAGGTACATTGACTTCAGACAAAACTTAAATGCACAATGCAGACTAGTTCCTCCATCCAGGTGCGTGCCATGTCCTATCTTGTCATCACAACAAGGTTAGCTATTAGAGTACCACTACCTCCCTTCTAGTTTAAAGGGCTCGATTCAAAATTTTCACCTACTCTTAGCAAGATAGTAGAGGCGGTGGAATAGTTTCTGAAGTATGCAAAAGTACTCAACTAGTGCTGTCGTTCTTCACAAACAAAATGTGTTTACCAATGCATGCATGAACACTAGTTACTCTAACCCCCCTCTCTTCTTTAATTCTCTACCACATCAGCACGTTTGCTATTCCCGTGTGCATGATACCAGCTAAGATACCAACATTATGGCCAGCCTTAATCATCGCATGCAATAATTTAGTGCACCTTGAAATATGAACATGTGTGGGGCGTGTATGTTTTTAATGACTTGAGACTACACCTAGCCCGGCATGCAAGATGACATATTATGCACTGTTCCCCATACCTACAGGAAGCCCGTTCGTCTCCAAATATTTTACTCTCCATGTGTGGAAACAATATGCCTGCCAAACTCTCCTTCTCCCTCCGGCGGTCCCACCACTCCACCTCATGTGAAAAAATCTGCATGCATGACTCTCCTCCCGCCACACTCCAATCCGTTGTGACCAGCACTATTTCCACCCCTTCGCTCCCCCGTAATTAACTCCAACAAATATGCCCGCGTAGCTGTTACTTAACTACAGGTGCATTGGGTCACTGACATATGGGCCCAATAGGGGTCTGGCCCACACGTCAGTGACGCAACTGGACCTACAGTTAAGTCAGTGCAGCTCAGTCCATATCTTACGTAGGTGTGCCATTGCTCGCTATAAATACTGTGCCTCCCACGACATCGCTATCTCCCCCCTCACGTTCACGTTCATCGCTATCTCCTCCCCCTCCCTCTCACGTCGACCACCATGGCATCGCCCCTCCCAAGCCCTAGGAGCCCCTCGCTGCACCGCGCGGACGGTCACGCGTCGCCGTTCCGTTCCTCGCCGCCACTAGTCAAGGAGGATACATCGGTGTTCCGCTCCTCGCCGCTACGCGACGTGTTGCCGTTCCGTTCCTCGCTGCCACTAGTCGAGGAGGACGCATTGGCGTTCCGCAGCTCACCGCGACGCGATGCGTCACCATTCCATTCCTCGCCACCACTAGTCGAGGAGGACGCGTCGGCGTTCCGCTCCTCACCGCGATGCGTCGAGGTGGACGCGTCGGCGTTCCCAATCTCGCCAACACACGCGCCGGAGGACGCGTCGGCAACCCGCTACGAGGAGAATGTCGCGCCGCCAGCTGAGCCCCCCCAGCCTTGAGGAGCTTTGGAATGAAATGGATGTCGCCTTGTGGGAGGCTTTACCTCTAGCATAGCACGCCAAAATAGAGGCGGAGAAGAAGGCCGAGGAAGAGAGGCGCACCACGGGACAAGCTGCCTAGGAGGCCTATGTCGTGCCCGAGAGAGTCTTGCAATTGGCTCTTTGGCAAAAGGCTCGTGCGAGGGCCGTGAGGGTGGCGGAGGACGCCCATGCCGACGCCCTGAGTGCAGTCGGGCCCAAGCGCCTCATCTACACTTGGTGGTACGTGGATCGAGTGCACGCTTCCAGCGAGGAGGAGTACCTGTTGGCGCCGGATCACCACACCGGTGAGATCACGCTCGCCCGCCGGCAAGCTGCCAATCAGCACCTCACGAGTTGCGAGGCTGAGGAATAGGCATTGTGTCGGCGCGCTGGGAAACGGCCATGCACCAGGGCACTCGTGGCATGCTGCAAGCGCTCCTGCGAGCGTCGTTGTAACGCCCCGAGACCGATGAGCCAGGTGTCCTCTAGTTATTCGCTGTTGTTGCCTTGTCATTGCTTGTGTGTCATGCATTGCATATCATGTCATCATGTGCATTTCATTTGCATACATGTTCGTCTCATGCATCCGAGCATTTTCCCCGTTGTCCATTTTGCAATCCGGCGCTCCTATGTCACCCGGTGTCCCTTTCTACCTCTTTTCGTGTGCGGGTGTTAAACGTTTCCGGATTGGACCGAGGACTTGTCATGCGGCCTTGGTTTACTACCAGTAGACGCATGTCATGTTTCGTGCCATTTGGACTTCATTTGATACTCCAACGGTTAACCGAGGGACCGTAAAGGCCTCGTGTGTGTTGCAGCCCAACACCCCTCCAAAGTGGCCCAAAACCCACCTAAACCTGTTCCATCATCTAGAGCGTTCGATTACGATCGCGTGGCTGCAAACCGCACCTCATTTGGAGTTTCCTAGGTCCCTCTACCTATAAATATGTGTCCCTCCCAGAATTTTCGCGCAGATGAAACCCTAACTTCCTCCTCCGCGCGCCGCCGGACATTTCTTCTCCGCGCCGGACAATGTCCACCCCCACCGCCACCTCACTCCGGTGAATCGGAGCTCGCCACGTTCCTTCCCCTCTGCCACAGCCAATCGCGGCACGCCACCTCAGCCGCGCTTCTCCCTCCTCTCCGTCGCGGCCCGTGCAGCCCACCGTGGGCCTGCCCGGCCCAGACGCCAACGCCGCCGCCCCGACGCGCCCGCACCTTGTGCGCCTCCGTACGCCGCCGCCACCATCGCCGGCATAGCCGCCCGCCGCCGCCTCGGGTTCACTGGTGCCGCCCTGCATCAGTTCGCCGGCGCCGCAGCCGTTTCTTCCTTGCCGGACCCCGTTCTTCTACGGGCCTCGCCGCCGTTCCCCGTGGTGCCACCGCCTCGCCGGGAGCTCACTGCCGTCGACCGTGCTCCGCCCCGAGCTCCGTCGCCCGCCGCTTCTTCCTCGCCGGTGTTCAGGCTCGCCGGAGTTCGCGCCACCTCGCCGGAGTTCGATCCGGCCAAATCTGGACCGGGGTGGACCAGATCCACCAACCCCACCATCCAAACGCCTCCCCGCATCCTGGATATCGCCATCCCGCACCACCTCGTCCGCCCGTTGACTTTTTCGTGAGGTGATATGGCTAAGTCCTCAGATCTCAGTAATTTTATGCCATGTTCATCAGGTCATAACTCATCACCCGTTGCTCCGATTCATGCATGTAGCATATCAAATTTATCGTCTCGGCGAGTACATCATTTCATCTCATTGCATCATTCTCATTTGAGCTCATCTTGGTGCCCGAAATGCTGTTGGAAGAGGGCTATGTGATGATTATGTTAGATCTGTTTCAGCAAATGCACTTCTGTCATTTTTGTCATGATTAATGTGTGCATGCTATGATCCTGAGCTCTACATGTGTTTTGTTATATGCCATGCCATCTTTACAGGGGTGTATGCCATGTATTTTTGTGATCTATGTGGTGACTAGCACAAGCATGCAAAGTAGCTTACTCAATGATGTTGATTTCAGGGACTTAGAATTTCACTAAGTCGTTGACCTATTATTATTTTTATGCCATATGTTCATGTTGTTTCCTATTGCTCTGTGCCTCTTTTGAGCATGATCAGTAAGGATGTTTTGTAGATAATGTTGTGCTATATCCATCCATGTCTTTTTTTGCTATTATGGAGCACCCTAGCATGAGCCAATCGAGCAGTACTTTTGCTATAAAATGTTCCTGGTAGATTGTTAACATGTTTAGCGATTTTGTCGATCTTGTTGTTGTTGATCCGTGCATGCTATGTTGTTGTTCTTGCCATGTCTAGCTTCTATGCCATGTCTTCTTGATGGGTGTATGCTTAGTTTGTCATGCCACACTCTGTAGTGAGTGCATCGAGCTCGTAAACATGCTTACCTGTTAACTGTTTTGCCATGCTCCAGTTTTTCACTAAGTATGAATCTGTTTATGTTTTTGCTATGTTCACATGCTTTCAATTATATTTTTTGATCCCTTTTGGCTCATGGTAACTAAGGTACTTTTGTTATATGCTTTGAGTAGCTTCATGCCATGCCTTGCTTTGTCATGATATGTTCCTGTAGCATATAGTTATCGTGCTCTAAACATTGCTTCCTGATGGTAAATTCCAGACTTGTGTTAATTTCACTAAGTCTGAAACCTGTTATCTTTTGCCATACTTGTTTGAACCTCCTAATGAGTGATTTAGCCATAGCTCACTGTTCATCTTTTGTCAAGCATCATGACTGGATCCCTGCCATGTATTTTGTTGCCATGTTTGAGTGTTGTAGCATATTTATCTTGATGCATTTAGTTGGCTACTTGTTGTTTATCGCACATCGGTGCCATATTTGTTTTGCTTGCCATTTTCAAACCGTGCATCCGATTCTGGTGATCTTTATATCAATTTCAACCGAAATCTCACCTTTCCAGTGGCACTCTTGGTTTTCCAAGTTGAGGTCAGATTCAATCATTCCTTTCCAAATCATGCATATGCATCGCATACCGCATCCCGCATATCGTGCCATGTTCATGTGTTGGTTGTTTATTATATTGTGTGCTTCTTTCCAGTGTTGCTTCTTTGGGTTGGTTCCGATAACGTCGCGTTTGTGAGGACCCGTTCGACTACGTCCGTTTGTCTTCTTCATGGACTCGTTCTTCTTCCTTGCGGAATTTCAGGCAAGATGACCATACCCTCGAAATCACTTCTATCTTTGCTTGCTAGTTGCTTGCTCTTTTGCTATGCCCATATTGCGATACCTACCACTTGCTTATCATGCCTCCCATATTTTTAAGCCAATCCTCTAACCCACCTTGTCCAAGAAAACCGTTGTTTGGCTATGTTAGTTGCAGGTGAAGATCGGAGTTTGTTCCATGTTGGAACATGGATATTTTGTTGGGATATCACAATATCTCTTATTTAATTAATGCATCTATACACTTGGTAAAGGGTGGAAGGCCCGGCATTATGCCTGGTGTTTTGTTCCACTCTTGCCGCCCTAGTTTCCGTCATATCGGTGTTATGTTCCTGGATTTTGCGTTCCTTACACGGTTGGGTTATAATGGGAACCCCTTGACAGTTTGCTTTGAATAAAACTCCTCCAGCAAGGCCCAACATTGGTTTTACCATTCGCCACCTATCCTTTTTTCCCTTGGGTTAGGCCAGCCCAAGGGTCATCTTTATTTTAACCCCCCCGGGGCCAGTGCTTCTCTAAGCGTTGGTCCAAACTGAGCGATGTCCGAAGCTACCAGGGGCAACTCTGGGCTGGCCCACCCGACGTCTGGCTCATCCGGTGTGCCCTGAGAACGAGATATGTGCAGCTCCTATCGGGATTTGTTGGCACATCTGGGTGGCTTTGCTGGTCTTGTTTTTCCATTGTCGAGGATGTCTTGTAACCGGGATGCCGAGTCTGATCGGATTGTCTTGGGAGAAGGAATATCCTTCATTGACCGTGAGAGCTTGTGATGGGCTAAGTTGGGACACCCCTACAGGGATTTGAACTTTCGAAAGTCGTGCCCACGGTTATGGGCATATGGGAATTTGTTAATGTTCGGTTCTAGAAAACCTGAAGTTGACCTTAATTAAAATACATCAACCGCATGTGTAACCGTGATGGTCTCTTCTCGGTGGAGTCCGGGAAGTGAACACGGTGTTGGAGTTATGCTTGACGTAGGTTGTTCTAGGATCCCTTCTTGATCATAGATTCTCGACCGTGCTTTGCCTTCTCTTCTCGCTCTCATTTGAGTATGTTAGCCATCAAATATGCTAGTCGCCTGCTGCAGTTCCACCTCATACCTTTTAGCCTACCCATAAGCTTAAATAGTCTTGATCGTGAGGGTGTGAGATTGCTGATTCCCCGTGACTCACAGATACTTCCAAAACCAGTTTGCAGGTGTCGATGAAACCGTGCAGGTGACGCAACCGAGATCAAGGAGGAGCTCGATGAAGATAGTGTTCGTTATGTTGTTCCGTTTCCAATTAATCAGTAGTGGAGCCCAGTTGGGACGATCGGGGATCTGTGTAGCATTTGGGGTAGTCTTCTTTTATTTTGGTTCCGTAGTCGGACCTTGATTGTATCTGGATGATGTAATGCTTTATTCATGTATTGTGTGAAGTGGCGATTGTAAGCCAACTATGTATCCCTTCCCTTATGTATTACATGGGTTGTGTGAAGATTACCTCACTTGCAACATTGCTTTCAATGCGGTTATGCCTCTAAGTCGTGCTTCGACACGTGGGAGATATAGCTGCATCGAGGGCGTTACAAGTTGGTATCAGAGCCTTCCCCGACCTTAGGAGCCCCCTGCTTGATCGAATCATTGGCGTTGTTGAGTCTAGAAAGTGTTTTGAGTCTTTTAGGAATATTATATCAGAGAGTTAGGAATTATTTTTACTCCTCAGTCCCTTCGTCGCTCTGGTGAGGCATCCTGCCATAGAGTTTTGACTCTTCTCTTCTCAAATCTCACTAAAAAAATTTAGGATCACGTGGGTATCTTGGAAATGTTTCGATGGTTTTGTGATGAGAACATTGTTCTTGGTGCCTCCTGACATTTAGGGGTTGTGGCATTGTCCCGGGGAGTTGAGCTCCGAGGTGTTGTCGTCACAATTTTATCATTGTAGTTCTGGAATACCTGAGTTTCGC
This sequence comes from Triticum aestivum, assembly GCF_018294505.1. Lineage (NCBI taxonomy): Eukaryota > Viridiplantae > Streptophyta > Magnoliopsida > Poales > Poaceae > Triticum > Triticum aestivum. Next base: position 151,589,125 of record NC_057809.1, read on the forward strand.
CGACTTCAAAAATCTCTTTTATGCAGTTGTTGGTGAGATAACCTCGACACCACCCAGTACTGGTGCGGGAGTTCGGGAGTATTGCCATAACTCGTATAACGGATGCTTTTCGAAGGTTGAGGTAAATGATTTCCGAAGGTATCTTGGTTATGTGTTGAAGGATGGATACAGCTGGATGTAGGATTTGTTAGTTTTGGGTAAGATATTATGCTTCCCCTATATCCCCAACACCTGATTGCATAACCGGAAAGTTTCGGGAGTTTATAAGTGGGAATTCAAGTAGCTCTTAGGATATCTTTCCAATAGATTTATGATATGAAATTGGGGTTCAACGTCTAGTGGTCCGCCTATTCACGATTGGTTTTAAAGTGGTCTCGTTGTGTCTTAAAGAGTCCTTGGCTATGCTGACTCGGGGACGCTTCGTATGTCATGTGCACTACCTTGTACATGATGGTGATGTACGATCGAGCCCGTGTAGGTCCCACCACAAAAACTTCGGACGAAATCTCTATCATATGTTTTTTCTGGCTTATTCTGCAAGCCAATCCTTTGTTTTGTTTTGAGTAGTGGTATTCGAGTTGCTTCGAAGTCAAATGTTGATTCCATACCTTTTCCTAAACGGTGTTCTCATATTCCTATGTGAATACTAATCTTTCTCATTTATCGAGATTGTCTTGTCAATCCTTTTCAACCGGTGTGTTTCTCTTTAAGTGAATCCAATCTTGTCAACATTCACAAGATCAATTATCAGTTCTTCTCAACGGTGTTTGCTTCATCCGTCTTCAAGTTGCCTTTGTTTTCCCACCCTCCCACCTTTTTTCTTCAAGGGCTCAGATTTCTGAATCAATTATCCATCTTATGGTTGTAAAGTTTCTTCGTTCTTTCCACCAATGTTCTTATCCAGTGATTCTCATGAAGATTCTAACGGAGCTTCACGTTCGTCACTCTTCACTCATTTTCTTCTTAGGTGGATTCAAATCAAGCTTTGGTGTTGATCATATTATTTTCCTTATTTCAAATACCTTCTCATGCCGGTGTTTCTTATATTCATTCATGTCTCGCTATTGACTTATTCCGGAGTGCTGAAGACATCTCAGAAGACTCAGCTTGTAATTCAAGATCAGTTCAACCTATTTCGAGGTTGTTATCTCATTCTATCCATTTAATTCAACCGGTGCTTTCCCTCTTTTAAATCGTTCTACGGTGTATCTTTTGAGTGGGCCCTAACCCATAGGTTTTTTCCCATGATCTTACCTCACTCTTCTAAATTTTTCCCGGAGCTATTCTCAAATTCTTTTCCAAGTTTGACGTAAGAATGAATTATCATCATTCAAATGCCTTCTCCAAGATCGGTTAAATTCTTTTCATCATTGGTTCAACCTTTCCATTCTTCATTCCGGAGTGTCTAAACAATTATTGGTGGTGTTTTCCTGTCGTCATTATCAGATTTTGAAGACCAAAGAAGAGTTTTTCCTCCATATCTTATCCGCTCTCTCAGAGATTCGTGGTTCTAGCTTGCTACCATCATCTCATAATTGTGTTTTTTTCGATTGTGAGAATTCTTTTCACCCATCCAGAGCAATTCAAGAGTCTTCTCAGTTTGATTATCCGGAGTCCAACAATTCATGTTTATTCATTCTCAGCTTTCAGTTATCATTCTCCAATCTTACAGGTGCATCGTTCAAGTGATCTCTAATCAGCTCGTGATCTTTTCGTTCTCTAGTATCTAAATCCTAGCAGGTATCTTCATTTGTTCTCTAATTCTTCCCGGTGTTTCTTTATCTTTTCTTCAATCGTTTTTTCAATTCTTACGGTTTTCGTTCAAGATTTCTCTTCCTTCATTTCATATCAATTCATTCGTTCTTTCATCCTACCGGTGGATCGTCGAAGACCTTTCTCAAGTTTATGCTATATCTATCTTAACCATTTCTTTCTAAAAGAATAAGTAGTATGCCAAATCCGTTGCTTGTCATCAATTTAAATTGGTGAAGGATAAGCACAATGTAATTCTTATTCTTGATTCACCCAAATGTTTAATTCCAAATTCCGGAGGTTCATCAAATTCCCGGTTTCACTTCATTCATCTTTCTTTTCCCGGAGTTCCAAGTTCTCTCAATTATTTCATCGCGAAGATCCATCTAATCATTTCAAGGATTCACCTTGTGTTTTCAACTTCTCTTTCCTTTCGTTTGATCATTCTTTTCTTACCGGAGTTCTTCATGGAGGCTCTACATGATGGTTCATAAAGGGTTTATTCCTTCTCCAAGTTTTCATCGAGATTCTTTTCAGAAGAGCTCAAGTATTCTTCATCTTGCAATCCGGAGTGCAATTGTTCTCCCTTATCTTTTGAGATGGTGTTATGTCTTTCTTGACAATTAACCTTCATGTTTCCTGATTCAAAAGTTGTCAAGAATGAGGTATTTAAACCCATCACTTTCTTCCATGGAGTTATCTTGGTATAAATTTTACCAAAGCCTTCCATTGGGAATGTTGCTCTTTGTGGTGATTATCTATGATCCAAAGTTTTATCCTTATCACCTCGGTGGAAGAAGATTGCCATCTTGTTCTAGCTCCCAATCAAATCTTTTCCGTGAGTGGCAAGTTGTCACCTCATAATTTTGAGATGTCCCCTATAAGACCATATCAATCTTATTCTTTTCGTTGTTGGTGTTCCAACAACTCCGTTCGACCCTTCTCCTAAGGATGCCTTCTCAAACTCTTTTGTGACAGAAGTTGGCATTTTCTTCTCCATTCTTTTATTTCAATGATCTATCTTCTATTATTTTTCTTCCGGAGGCCCTGTGATGTTGATTTCTCTCCCATCATCCCGTTTTGTCAAAGATCATGTTATTTTTGTGCCTATCCATTTAACCGGAGTGTTGTGCCCTTCTGCTCAAATCTTTTCATCTAATCAAGTTTCATATCTCTTTTCAAACGGAGTGCTGTCTGAATTTGTTCTTCCTTGTTCCTCTTTTCCTAACGGAGTGCTTCCAATTTTGTTCATCTCCGTTGCTTTCTTTCTTTTCAATTTTCTCAACCTTGCAAGGTTCTTTGGTTTCACTCGTTTGTCAAAGAAGCAACTTAGTTTTACCTCTTCTCTTTCTCTTCCATTTTTTCCCTCCGGTGCCATTCTAGATCTCGGGACGAGATCCTCTCATAATGGTGGAGTGTTGTAACGCCCCGAGACCGATGAGCCAGGTATCCTCCAGTTATTCGCTGTTGTTGCCTTGTCATTCCTTGCGTGTCATGCATTGCATATCATGTCATCATGTGCATTTCATTTGCATACATGTTCGTCTCATGCATCCGAGCATTTTCCCCGTTGTCCGTTTTGCAATCCGGCGCTCCTATGTCACCCGGTGTCCCTTTCTACCTCTTTTCATGTGCGGGTGTTAAACGTTTCCGGATTGGACCAAGGAATTGTCATGCGGCCTTGGTTTACTACCGGTAGACCGCCTGTCAAGTTTCGTGCCATTTGGACTTCGTTTGATACTCCAATGGTTAACCAAGGGACCGTAAAGGCCTCGTGTGTGTTGCAGCCCAACACCCCTCCAATGTGGCCCAAAACCCACCTAAACCTGTTCCATCATCTAGAGTGTTCGATCACGATCGCGTGGCCACAAACCACACCTCATTTGGAGTTGCCTAGCTCCCTCTACATATAAATATGTGTCCTACCCGGAATTTTCGCGCAGATGAAACCCTAACTTCCTCCTCCGCGCGCCGCCGGACATTTCTTCTCCGCGCCAGACAATGTCCACCCCCACCGCCACCTCACCCCGGCTAATCGGAGCTCGCCACATCGCCTTCCCCGCCGCCACAGCCAATCGCGGCACGCCACCTCAGCTGCGCCTCTCCCTCCTCTCCGCCGCGGCCCACGCAGCCCACCGCGGGCCCACCCGGCCAGGACGCCAGCACTGCCGCCCCGACACGCCCGCGCCTCGCGCGCCTCCGTACGCCGCCGCCACCATCGCTGGCACAACCGCCCGCCGCCGCCTCGGGTTCACCGGCGCCGCCCTGCATCAGTTCGCCGGCGCCGCAGCTGTTTCTTCCTCGCTGGACCCCGTTCTTCGCCGAGGCTCGCCGCCGTTCCCCATGGCGCCGCCGCCTCGCCGGGAGCTCGCTACCGTCGACCGTGCTCCGCCCCGAGCTCCATCGCCCGCCGCTTCTTCCTCGCCGGCGTTCAGGATCGCCGGAGTCCACGCCACCTCGCCGGAGTTTGATCCGGCCAGATCTGGACCGGGGTGGACCAGATCCACCAACCACGCCATCCAAACGCCTGCCCGCGTCCCGGATATCGCCATCCCGCACCACCTCGTCCGCCCGTTGACTTTTTCCTCAGATCTCAGTAATTTTATGCCATGTTCATTAGGTCATAACTCATCACCCGTTGCTCCGATTCGTGCGTGTAGCATATCAAAATGTTCGTCTCGACGAGTACATCATTTCATCTCATTGCATCATTCTAATTTGAGCTCATCTTGGTGCCCGAAATTCTTTTGGAAGAGGACTATGTGATGATTATGTCAGATCTGTTTCAGCAAATGCACTTTTGTCATTTTTGCCATGATTAATGTGTGCATGCTATGATCCTGAGCTCTACATGTGTTTTGTTATATGCCATGCCATCTTTACAAGGGTGTATGCCATGTCTTTTTGTGATCTTTGTGGTGACTAGCACAAGCGTGCAAAGTAGCTTACTCAATGATGCTGATTTCAGGGACTTAGAATTTCACTAAGTCCTTGACCGGTTATTACTTTTATGCCATATGTTCATGTTGTTTCCTAGTGATCCGTGCCTCTTTTGAGCATGATCAGTAAGGATGTTTTGTAGATAATGTTGTGCTATATACATCCATGTATTTTTTTGTTATTATGGAGCACCCTAGCTTGAGTCAATCGAGTTGTACTTTTGCTATAAAATGTTCCTGGCAGATTGTTAACATGTTTAGCGATTTTGCCGAGCTTGTTGTTGTTGATCCGTGCATGCTATGTTGTTGTTATTGCCATGTATAGCTTCTATGCCATGTCTTCTTGATGGGTGTATGCTTAGTTTGTCATGCCATGCTCTGTAGTGAGTGGGTCGAGCTCGTAAACATGCCTACTTGTTAACTGTTTTGCCATGCTCCAGTTTTTCACTAAGTCTGAATCTGTTCATGTTTTTGCTATGTTCACATGCTTGCAATTGTATTTTCTGATCCCTTTTGGCTCATGGTCACTAATGGACTTTTGTTATATGCTTTTCGTGAAAAAACGTTACCGCCGCTGACAACTTAGACCCACCAGCTATATCTTCGCACGCAAGGAAGTGCCTCCTTATTACGCACAAAAAATGAATACTCCCCCTGTTAGCAGGGATCCAGTATAGTGACAGTCTGACTTGTGGCCTACTAAGTTGACAGGGACGGAGGGCTTTGTTAACTTAGTCAATATGCACGATTCTAGCTCCAGTGACCGTACGATGTCCATCCAACGGCCGTAGTGCTTCTTCAACCTCTAGTCTTCTTGCTCCAGCCGCCGAAACCAGCGCCGGTCGTGCCTCGTGCTCCTGCCTCCCGTGGCCGGCTACAATGCGGCGGAGGCCTCACTGCCCCTACTACTCCCACCGCTGGCCAGGCCATCCCTCTACTCACCCACACCCCCTGTTATTTTGTGGTGACGGCAGCCTCACACCGCAGTGAACCAGTGAACCCTCGTACTCCTCTATGCGTGGGCATCCACTGTCGCGTCTTCCCCGGCTCCGCGTCGTCCCCTTCCTAGGCCTCGCCGTCGTCCACCGCCCTGGTGCTCTCGGCGCGGCGTGGTTAATGTGGTCAAGGAACGGCTTCCATCGGACGTGGACTGTACGTGGAGACGCTGACAGCTGGGTCCATGGTCGCAGCAAGGAAGTGCCTCCTTATTACGTGCAAAATAATTATTCCTCCACTTGACAGCAGGGACCCACCGAACGGGCCACCGTATTTTGTGAAAAAAACATTTCCCCCCTGACTGCTGGGACCCACCAGCTACATCTTCGCACGCAAGGAAGTGCCTGACAGTCTGGACCCACCTGGTCGAAGCGTATGTAGCATTGTCATTCTGGTCACGAACGTGTACGTACATATAAACTGGTGGATGTAGAGGCGCGCACGTGTCGTAGTAGAGGCGCGCATGTAGCATGTACACGTACGTACAGCGGCCAGGGTGCAAGAAAGAAAATACGGCCACGTATGTGTACGTACGGGTGGGGTCTCGAACGCCTACTCGCGCATACGTACGGCCAGGGCTCGTGTACATGGCTGGGTCGGAACGGAGAAACAACGTCGTCGTCGTGTTCATGGGGAGGCAACAAAATGCGTCTTGTTCATGGGGAGGCAATGGAATGCGTCGTGTTCATTGGGAGGCAACGAAACGCGTGGGATCCAACCGACTGGGTCGAAATGGAATGCGTGGTCGTGTGCATCGGGAGGGCTTGGACGGAACATGCGATGGAAACGAGGCCTGCCATACTGCAAAACGGAGGAAACGGATCTCCTACGTTCGGAACGGGGTCCTGTTGATCGGGAGGGGTGTGGCGTACTACAAAACGAAGGAAACGGACCTCCGACGGTTGAAACGGGGTCCTGTTGATCGGGAGGGGTGTGGCATACCGCAAAATGGACGAAACATACCTCCTACGTTCGAAACGGGGGTCCTGTTGATCGGGAGGAGTGTGGTGTACCGCAAAACTGATGAAACGGACCTCCTACGGTCGAAACGGGAGTCCTGTTCATCGGGAGGGGTTTGGCGTACCGCAAAATGGGACTCCATGGGATACCGTTCATCTCCACGGTCGACCTCCTCCATCCTCCACGGGCTACCGTCGACCTCCTCCAGCCTTCACGGGCTCCTGTTCATCCGGCCTCCACCGCGCGCTACTCCAC
>NC_057809.1:151596394-151617489 GCF_018294505.1 Triticum aestivum
TCGATCGGGTTCAGTTAACAGCCATCGATCGATCGCTCGGGTTTAGTAACGCGTAGCCTGCAGTGCAATCGCTCGGGTTCAGTTAGAGCCCAACGCCTCGCTCGGGTTCAGTTAGAGCCAACGCCTCGCACACACGCACGTACGTGTATGAGAGAAACGCGCATCGCTCGGCCCCCGACCTCCCACCATAATCGGGAACTCTCCGAAATTTTCCTCCCCCTCGCTTCTACCACGGTTTTTTCCGTCACGGACGACCGAAAGAATGTCATGCAGGTGCGTCTCCAGCCCGCCCAGGACGAAAGGCCCATTTTCTGTCATGATTTTTTGTCATATAAGTAGGATCCCACCACATCTATGATGATACCGGGTTTTGTCACAATTATCGTCATAGAAGTGTCATATGTATGACAGAATTTTTTTTCGTTCGGCCCAAAATGTCACGGATGTGTCTCTTTTTTGTAGTGTTATATGCCATCAGCTTAGTTTAGATTTGCTTTGTGTGAATGCCACCTATTTGGTTACTATATCATACTCCCACCATTCCTAAATAGTTGTCTTTTTAGAGATTTCAACAAGTGACTACATACAGAGCAAAATGAGTGAATCTGCACTCTAAAATATGTCTATAGAGATCGGTATGTGGTAGTCCATTTGAAATCTCTAAAAAGACAAATATTTAGGAATGGAGGGAGTATATGGGAATTATGCAATGCCATCTTCTTTAGCCAGGCATCATATACGTGAATCATGCAATGCCATCCTGTTTAGCCAGTCATCGTATATGTGAATAGTACCGTGCCATATTTTTTCATAATGTATTCCATTTGTCAACAATGTTTATACATTCATCTACTCTTCCTATGCATCAGCCATTTGAGTTGGTCATGGGAAAATCTGGAGTGAAAACAAGGTCTTCTGAGCAGTCAGTGCTACCTGTCGATGTAGATTTCTTGCTGGTTACAAATAGCTCCTCAGACGAGGATTCAGAGACAGATGACCATTCGTATCCCCCCCGAGGTGCATGATCTAACTTGGCAAGGTTATATTGCTCATATCAAGCATATGGTGTCTTGCATTGCTATGCCATCTACTAAGATTAGACATGCTTTGTGTGAATGCCTCATGTTTGCTTTCTATATCAGATATGTGAGTTATGCAATGCCATGTTTTTCAGCCAGTTATCATATATGTGAATCATGCACAGCCATGTAGCCGGGCATCATATATGTGAATTATCTCATGCCATCCTTTTTTTCATTACATATTCCATCTGTCAACAATCTGTGTATATCGAACTACTCTTCATGTGTATCAGCCATTTGAGCCAGTTATGGAAAAATTAGGCGAGAAAACAAGGTCTTCGGAGCAGGCAATGGTACCTATTGAAGCATATATCTCGATGGTTACAGCTAGCTCCTTAGAGGAGGATTCAGAGACAGATGACCAGTCCTATATCCCACCTGAGGTGTATGCTCTAATTTGCAATGTTTACATTTCTCATATCATGCATATGGTGTCTTGCAGTGCTTAGTTTAGACATCATATGTGCAATATTCAATTCCATCTGCTTAGTTTAGGGATCATACATGCGAGTGCCAGCTGCTAAGTATATGAATCAATTATGTCAATTATATCATGCCATGTTGTATACTTAGACCACATGTATGCGAATTATTTCATCCCAACCTATTTTAGAAAGTCATGATATAGTTTTGTCATGTCATCTTGTTTAGATACTCATCATATGTTGAATTATGCCATTATATCCTTTTAAGTTATCCATCATATATCTGAAACTGTGTCATGTTGTCCTGTTTAGTTAGCCATCATATATGTGAAATTGTGTCATGTTGTCCTATTTGGTTAGACAACATATATGTGAATTACCACATATGTCTCTCATACAATGTCTGTACGTTCAATTGCTTTTCTTCTTTATCAGCCATATGAATTGGAGGGGGTGATGGCAGTATCTAAGGGAGAAAAAAACCCGTTCTTCACAAAAGACGATGCTACCCGTCGATGCAGATAGAACCATGGTTGTATTGGCCCACGAACCAACCCCACCACACATAATCGAGACTCTTCCAGATTGCACACTTACACTGTTTCACAAAGAACCAGCTACAACCCATCTAAACCCAACCCCAACAGAGAGTAACCCACTTCTAGTTGACATAGCCCCATGTCCACCACAGAGTACCCCCACACGAGCAGTTTGTAAAGCAACTGCAGTACCCAAAGCACGAAGACCACCACAGCGAACCCAAACTCCATGTACAAAGCAAAAGAGAAACTATTCTCAGGTTAGATTCTGAAGCTATGGTCCATACTCCTTTGCTATTGCATCACTATATTTACTCATACCAACTACTAACGATTTTGAAGGATCCAATTGGAACTCCAATGGTGCAACAGGTATGTTTTAAACCTATTTCTTTAATTGGATTGTTGTTCTAACTTCTTGCTCGATGTTGATTTCAGTTTTAGTTTTATAAACAATTATGTTCTCATGTGATGCACATTACAAGTGTTACTAGTGTTGTGTAGTTTCTCACACTTATATTCTGTCTATGCTGTTGTGTCTTAAAAATATATGATTATAACTATGTCTTGATACGTCTCCAATGTATCTACTTTTTCTCATGCTTTTCCTCTTGTTTTGGACTATAATTTGCATGATTTGGATGAAACTAACCCTGGACTGATGCTGTTTTTAGCAGAACAACCATGGTGTTGTTTTTGTGTAAAAATAGAAGTTCTCGGAATGGAACGAAACTTTGCGAGGATTTTTTATATCAATAATAAGAATTTCTGGAGCCAAGTCCCACCAGAGAGGGGCCCCTGGGTGGGCACAACCTACCAGGGTGCGCCCCCATCTCCTGGCACGCCCAGGTGGGTTGTACCCACCTGGTGGCCCCGCAGACGACCCCCCTGATGCTATAAAATTACATATTCACAAAAAAATCAGGAAGAAAGAATTATCATGATCCATGATACGAAGCCGCCGCCAAGGCAGATCTGGAGTCCGTTTGGGGCTCGGGAGAAGGGGATCTTTGTTCTTCGTCATCACCAACCCTTCTCCATCGCCAATTCCATGATGGTCCCCACCAGGAGTGAGTAATTCCTTCGCAGGCTCACTGGTCAGTGAGGAGTTGGATGAGATTCATCATGTAATCGAGTTGGTTTTGTTAGTGCTTGATCCCTACTATCCAGTATGTTCTTAGATTGATGTTGCTATGACTTTGCCATGCTTAATGCTTGTCACTTTGGGCCCGGGTGCCATGATTTTCAAATCTGAACCATTTATGAATTCCTCATTATATCCATGTTCTAGATCTGATCTTGCAAGTTATAGTCACCTACTACGTTTTATGATCTAGCAACCCCGAAGTGACAACAACCGGGCACACTCCCGGTGATGACCGTAGTTTGAGGAGTTCATGTATTCACTATGTGTTAATGCTTTGTTCCGGTTCTCTATTAAAATGGGACCTTAATATCCCTTAGTTTCCAATATGGACCCCGCTGCCACGGGAGGGTAGGACAAAAGATGTCATGCAAGTTCTTTTAATAAAGCATGTATGACTATTTATGGAATACATGCCTACATTATATTGATGAACTGGAGCTAGTGCTGTCTCGCCCTAGGTTATAACTGTCACATGATGAATATCATCCAATAAGTCACTGATCCAATGCCTACGAATTTATCTTATATTGTTTCTGCTAAGTTACTACTGCTGTCATCACTGTTACATTTGCTACAAAATTACTGCTATCACTGTTACTGTTACTATTGATGCTGTCACTACTATCAAAACTATCATACTACTTTGCTAATGATCACTTTGCTATAGATAATTAATCTCTAGGTGTGGTTGAATTGACAACTCAGCTTCTAATACCTTCAAATATTCTTTGGCTCCCCTTGTGTCGAATCTATAAATTTGGGTTGAATACTCTACCCTCGAAACTGTTGCGATCCCCTATACTTGTGGGTTATTAAGACCTTTTTCTGGCGCCGTTACCGGGGAGCATAGCTATCTTTGTTGAGTCACTTGGGATGATTGTCATATTATCACTATGAAGAATCTGAAGGATGCTAAGACTAAGATTTTTTCCTCAAAGACGAGGGGAGGTAAGGAACTGCCATCCAGTTCTGCTTTAGATTCACCTTCTGTTATGAGTAAACTTGCAACACCACCACATGCTATTAGTTCTGATATGTCGCAAGTTATTGATGATGTTACTTCTACTATGAATGATGCTTATGATGTTGCTAGTACCTTGCTTGATAATGATGATGTGCCACTTGGTGAATTTCTTGATAAACAAATTGCTAGAGTTATACAACACGATGTTGTTGAATCTGATGATGAGCTTGAAACTGAATCTCCTGAAACACCTGCTAGAACTAGCCTTCCTAGATATGGATTGTCTAAGGTACCGGAAGGCTATGTTATGAGTGAACTATAGATATTCTTGCTTACAATGATAGAGATGATCTAGAGAAATTACCACACAAGTATAAAGAAAAATCTCTGAATGCTAGAATGAAATGTGACCTAAGTTTGCTACTTCACCTATATTTGTTGATGACAAGGATTATGAATTCTCTGTCGACCCAGAGCTAATTACTCTGGTTGAATATGATCCTTTTCATGGTTATGAAACTGAAACTAAAACTGTTATTACTAAGTTGAATGATATAGCCACCCTTTTTACTCATTATGAGAAAACTCGTTATTACTTTATTCTCAAACAATTTCCTTTCTCATTAAAGGGTGATGCTAAATCTTGGTACAATACTCTTGCTCCTGGTTATGTGCGTAGTCCCCCAGATATGATTTATTACTTCTTTGAAATATATTTTCCTGCTCATATGAAACAAGCTGCCTTACACGAATATTTAAATTTGTGCAAACTAAAGAAGAGAGTCTCCCACAAGCTTGGGGGAGGCTTTTCCAATTACTTAATGATTTTCCTGATCATCTACTTAAGAAAAATGAAATACTTGATATCTTCTATAATGGATGAAGTGATGCTTCTAGGGACTTCCTAGATAGTTGTGCTGGTTGTGTTTTCAGGGAACAAACTATTGGACAAGCTGAAGAATTATTGAATAACATATTAAAAAATTATGATGATTGGACTATTCCTGAACCACCGCCTAAACCCACTCCTAAGAAGAGGGGTATATTATATCTCAGTCCCGAAGATATGCAAGAGGCAAAGAAATCTATGATGGAAAAAGGTATTAAAGTTGAGGATGTTAAAAATTTACCTCATATTGAAGAAATACATGGGTTTAATACACCACCACTGCCTAAGGTGGTAGAGGTAAATTCTCCTATGATGTTTAATGATAATGATAATCCTCACAATATGCATCCTAGTCAATGCATTTATGAGTTTGAAAACTACATTAGAAAACAAGATCACTTCAATGCAAATGTTATGAAACAATTGAAATATAATTATGATATGATTGCTTGCTTGATTGACTAGTTATTTAGAATATCAAATGAAGTTAGAGGTGTTGGAAAACATTCTTCTATGGTACAAACTCAGTTAGAACAAGTTGCTAAATCTCAAAGAGAATTGCTTGATGAAATGAATCATAATATGCATGACTTTGTTGTTAGAGTTGCAACTAGAGGAGGTAAAATGACCCAGGAACCACTTTATCCCGAGGGATACCCTAAAAGAATTGAACAAGATTCACAAAGAGCTAACACTAGTGCACCTAGTTCTTCTAAAAAGAAAAGGAAAAAGAAGAATGATAGGAATTCACATGCTCCTAGTGAACCTAAAATAGAAAAACCTCCTGATAAAGATAATGAAATTTCTATCTCTGATGCTGAAACTCGGTCTGGTAATGAACACTCACCTACTGATAATTAAAAAGTTAATGATGAGGTTCATGAAGACTCTCAACCAAATAATAAAGAACCAGATAATGATGTTGAGATAGCACCACCTGTTGATCTTGATAACCCACAACCTAAGAATAAAAGATATGACAAAAGAGACTTTGTTGCTAGAAAACACGGTAAAGAAAGAGAACCATGGGTTCAAAAACCTATGCCTTTTCCACCCAAGTTAACTAAAAAGAATGATGATGAAGAATTTGAGCGCTTTGCTGAAATGCTGAGGCCAGTCTTTTTGCGTACTCACTTGACTGATATCTTGAAAATGCCTCCTTATGCAAAGTATATGAAAGACATCATCACAAATAAGAGAAAAATACCGGAAGCTGAAATCTCCACTATGCTTGATAATTACACTTTTAAAGATGGAGTACCCAAAAACATGGAGATCCGGGAATACCAACTATACCTTGTTCTATCAAAAAGAATTATGTGAAAACTGTGTTGTGTGATTTAGGAGCTGGTGTTAGTGTTATGCCTTTCTCTTTATATAAATGACTTGATTTTAATAAACTCACACCTACTGAAATATCTTTGCAAATGGCTAACAAGTCAACTGACATGCCTATTGGTATCAGTGAGGATGTGCCCATTATTGTTGTTAATGTTACTATTTTGACTGACTTTGTTATACTTGAGATGCCCGAGGACGACAACATCTCAATTATCCTTGGTAGACCCTTCTTGAATACTACAGGGGCTATTATTGATTGCAATAAAAGCAAGGTCACTTTTCATATCAATGGTAATGAGCATACGGTGCACTTTCCGCAGAAACAATTCCAAGTGAATGGTATTAATGTTATTGAAAAATCTCCGACAATCACTATTGGAAGTTTTCAAATACCTCTACCTACTGTTAAAAAGTAACATGAAATGCTTATTGTTGGGGAAATGCATATCCCCGTTGAGGTAACTTAGTGATTTACGAATGTTCTTTGGTTTCATGCTAATCGAAAGTGGTTGTTAATAAGACCTGCTCAACCTTATTAATGAATCATTTTTGAGCGGTATGAAGTTGATGAATTTAGTAAGCACTATTTTCCGTCGCTAATTTTTACTCTGTGTTTTTATTAGTTAAATAAAATAAAATGCCATGTTTTGCCTGTTTTTCTGAATTTCCCATGCAATAAAAAAATAACCCAAAAATAAAAGTTCTCAGAATGCCCTAAAAAATTAATATGATTTTTTTCTGAATATTTGAGAATTTTTGGTGGAATAAACATCAAAAGGAGGTGCACCAGGTGGGCACAACCCACCTGGGCATGCCAGCACCCCCAGGCGCGCCCTGGTGGGTTATGGTCCCCACGTGGGCCCCCTCACTTAGCTCTTCAGCCCACATCATCACTTACCTCCAGAAAAAATCTCCATTGCTCTCTCCCATGTTCTTGAGCTCAAACCCGCGGATTTCGATCTCTTTGCTCGAAGATTCGTTTCCGAAACTATTTCGGGGGATTGTTGCTTGGTATGTGACTCCACCATTTGTCCAATTAGTTTTTGTTTTAGTGGCTTATACTTTGAATAATTAGCTACTCTTGGTGCTGCTGTAGATGTGCTTGCATGTTGAATTCTTAGTGTTCTAAGTAGTTTGAATGCTTGCTATGGTCTCTATGTATCCCTATGAGTAGTTGCTATCAATCTTACAAAGTTTTGTTGACAAATTTTTGTAACTCCAATTTTTTTATTTTTCAGAAAGTTGTACGCGGACATGAATATCTTCAGGAAGTTTGGGTCGAAGAAGAACTCCAAGGGTGTTATTGGGGAGTCTTCTAACACTGATCTCCAGCCTCGGAGGTTGGCGGAGGTACGGCCGTGCGAATGTCTGCACACCCCATTCATGCAAGAGGCAGGAATTCTTGAGGAGTTCACACAATATATTGCCAATGCCGGCCTCACCGACTTCATCGCAGATGAGTGTGACCAGCACCACATCCTCACAAGCATCTTTGTTCAGAGCTTTACTTTCTTGCCTAGAAATAATCCTCCTGAAGTGAGCTTTGATTTATATGCTGAAAACCATCAGATACCACTTACTAAGTTTTGTGACATATGCACAATCTCGTCTGATGGGAGCTTGGCTGAGCCTAGGCCACGTGAGTTTGAGGCCTTTTATCGCACTCTGACAGTGGGTGATGAGAGATGAGTGTAAGCCATCACTGCCGCTGGCTTACATTTTCCTGTTGTTCGTTACTTTGCACTTTTTATTACCAAATGCTTGCTTGCTAGGGAGAAGGTGGGTGCACTTAGTTCACCAGACCTTGTTGTTTTACGTCATGCTTTAGAGGGCGACAACACTTATAGCTTGGGAGCTATTGTGGCTCATCGCCTCCATCTTAGTAAATCTCAGAGCAAAATACATGGTGGGATTTATGCTACTCGTTTGGTGGCTCATTTCGAGGTTGAGATACGCCCTCATGATTTCCCTCTTACCACAGTTTACCAAGACCGTATAGCCATGTATCACCACCATTTTACTAATATCGAATCCCCTCACATCCCTATTCCGAATAACCTGGTTTTTAGTGTCAGGACTTGTGATGTTATTCCATTGCCCACTCCTTTGTTTGATTCTGTTGCCAGGGGCGGATATAGGATTATGCCTGCAGACATCATCGCCTATCGGAACGCTGAGGCTGCTGCTGAGGCAGCACACCAGGCACCTCCGTAGTGGGATGAATGGATTCCCGCTCCTCAGGATCCCTACTACCCTCTAGGCTACTGACCGATTACCAAGTTAGGCCAAAAGCCTAAGCTTGAGGGAGCACGTGTTTCCACCGACTTTACATTCATGTCTATTTATTCCATTTTGCCGGTGTTCGCACTTTTTCTATGTATCATCCATGCTTAGATTTATTTTCTTGCTTTCCTCTATGTGTTTGAAAAACTTTAGAAAACCAAAAAACATAGTTGTAGTTAATTTACTTTCTATGCATACTTAGTAGTAGTACTAAAAAATGAAAATCCAAAAAGATTTCCGTGTTCTTCTTTTGCTTGTTGGGAGCTTTCCCGTGTAAATAGTTTTTCTTGTTTTTTTCTTTTCCCTTTTACTTGCTTGCTAAAGAAAACCAAAAACTCCAAAAATATTTCAATGTGTTTCTCTGATTTTTTTTCTTTTTATTCGAGTTGTACCAAGGAGAAGACGATGATAAAAATGTTGAGTGGCTCTCATATGAATAACTGTTGAACTAATAAAGAGCCCATTTTACCTTGTCTTCTCCTGCCGAATAAAATGTTTGCAGATTTTAGCTTAGTCCATAGCAGCCTTGCACTATTATTATTTTCATATCATTTGGTCGTGCAAGTGAAAGGAAATAATGCCGACATTCGATGAACTGGCCGTGGCAAAGAGAAATTGGTATGAACTTTCTTCTGTTTGTGTAAATATGTTTAACCTAGTGTCCACGCTTCAACCCGTTATGATTAAACATGTTTGTAATGACAATTAGAGATTATAGTTTCTCATGCTAAGTAGCTGGGAGTTAGTAATGATTTATCTTGGATATCAACATAGCGTTAAGATGATTGTGATGTAGTATGATGATATGGTATCCTCCGCTGAATGTTCAAGTGGCTTGACTTGGTACATGTTCATGCATGTAGTTGAATCAAAACCAACATAGCCTCTATAATGTTTATGTTCTTGGTGTTCATATCCTACTCATGCTAGTGTCCAATGTTACTTACGCATAATGCATGGTTACGATCATTGTTGCTCTCTAGCTAGCCGATTCTCAATCTTAATTGCTAGCCTTCGCCTATACTAAGTGGGAATTCTACATCAAAAACCTTGAACCCAAAGTTATTCCAGATGAGTCCACCATACCTACCTATATGCGGTATTACCATGCCGTCCTAAGTAAATTTGTATGTGCACCTCTAAAAACTTCTAAAAATTATCCGTTTTGTGTGGCTAGAACGTTCATGGAACGAAAGGAGGTGGTCGATATCTTCCGTGCTAAGCGGGTTATTCTCAGGTCGAGTGTTTATTCACTCGCCATCGCACGAGAAAATGGGCGATAATAGCGATGCCCAGTCCCAAACTGCAAACATGAAAAAGAGTTCATCTCTGAAATAATTAAACAAAAAGTCCAATCGAGTCAAAACCTTTACTTTTACCGCTTGGGAACCGCCACTAGCGTGCTTAGCATGGAAGATGTTGATAACTGATGGTCGTGAAGTGAATAAGAAGGGTGAATGTCTCAAAATATCATTTATCTCTATTTTAAAAACTAAGATCTAGCACCTCTGCAAATCAGTGCCTCCCTCTGCGAAGGGACTTTCTATTTACTTTTATGTTGTGTCATCACCTTCTAAGAAAACAAGCGCCAGAAACTGAGTAGAGCATAGCTGTCATGATTTATGCATTGTGTGTAGCTAATGTTGGGTGCATCATGACTTGATCTCTTCTAGCATGAATTACAATGTTTAGTCGCTGAACTTTGGAGGTGCTCTGCATTTATGTTTTTCGGTCTCAGAAAGGGCTAGCGAGATACCACTATTGTCATATTATATCATGGTTGTTTTGACAACGTGTTGGCGTTTGAGATATCTTATTATTGCTTGAATCATTATAATCTTTAAAAGCTATTGTTGACATGGTTTGTTATAATGCTGGCTGAAAACCTAGGTGTTGTTTAAACTTATTTATGCAAACAAGAGCAAAAGAGTTCGTAAAAGTTTTTCTTTCTTACTTTCAGTTTATCAACTAAATTGCTTGAGGACAAGCAAAGGTTTAAGCTTGGGGGAGTTGATATGTCTCCAACATATCTACTTTTTCTCATGGTTTTCCTCTTGTTTTGGACTCTAATTTGCATGATTTGGATGAAACTAACCCTGGACTGATGTTGTTTTCAGCAGAACTACCATGATGTTGTTTTTGCGCAGAAATAAAAGTTCTCGGAATGGAACAAAACTTTGCGAGGATTTTTTATATTAATAATAAGAATTTCTAGAGCCAAGACCCACCAGAGAGGGGCCCTGGGTGGGCACAACCCACCAGGGCGCGCCCCCTCTCCTGGCGTGCCCAGGTGGGTTGTACCCACCTGGTGGCCTCGCAGATGACCCTCTGATACTAAAAAATCACATATTTCTAGAAAAAAATTAGAGAGAAAGAATTATCGCAATCCATGAGACGGAGCCGCCGCCAATCCATGTTCTTCTATGGGACGGCAGATCTGGAGTCCGTTTGGGGCTCCGGAGAGGGGGAACTTCGTTCTTCGTCATCACCAACCCTTCTCCATCACCAATTCCATGATGTTCCCCACTGGGAGTGAGTAATTCCTTCGTAGGCTCGCTGGTCGGTGAGGAGTTGGATGAGATTCATCATGTAATCGAGTTAGTTTTGTTAGGGCTTGATCCCTAGTATCCACTATGTTATTATATTGATGTTGCTATGACTTTGCCAAGATTAATGATTGTCACTTTGGGCCCGGGTGCCATGATTTCAGATCTGAACCATTTATGAATTCATCATTATATCCATGTTCTAGATCCGATCTTGCAAGTTATAGTCACCCAGTACGTGTTATGATCCGGCAACCCCGGAGTGACAACAATCGGGCCCACTCCCGGTGATGATCGTAGTTTGAGGAGTTCATGTATTCACTATTTGTCAATGCTTTGTTCCGGTTCTCTATTAAAAGGAGACCTTAATATCCCTTAGTTCCAATATGGACCCCGCTGCCACGGGAGGGTAGGACAAAAGATGCCATGCAAGTTCTTTTAATAAAGCACGTATGACTATTTACAGAATACATGCCTACATTATATCGATGAACTGGAGCTAGCTAGTGCTGTATTGCCCTAGGTTATAACTATCACATGATGAAAATCATCCAACAAGTCACTGATCCAATGCCTACGAATTTATCTTATATTGTTTCTGCTAAGTTACTACTGCTATCATCACTATTACGCTTGCTACAAAATTACTGCTATCACTGTTACTGTTACTATTGCTGCTGTCACTACTATCAAAACTATCATACTACTTTTCTACTGATCACTTTGCTGCAGATAATTAATCTCCAGGTGTGGTTGAATAGACAACTCAGCTGCTAATACCTTCAAATATTCTTTGGCTCCCCTTGTGTCGAATCTATAAATTTGGGTTGAATACTCTACACTCGAAAACTATTGCGATCCCCTATACTTGTGGGTTATCATGTCTCTATCTTGATTTGGCAACATAAACTAGAATGATATGGATAATACGGTGACCATAGTACATAGATATATGTTTGTTCCATGATGTTATCATGTCCACCTTACTACTGAACCGGTTTACCAAAATGAGTTTTGTATACTACATGCTAAACCTGTGATGTGCCTGCTTGTTTCTCTTGTAGAATGAGAACAGAATATTGGAGAAGAGCACCCCACTATGCAATGGTAGAGAAAGTAATGCAGATAAGGTTCAAGATAGAGAGACAACCCTGTTAGTCTCCAAGAAAGGTGATAAAAACGATCTTGTAGACACTGAGACAATCCCACAGTCATGCGTTGATGTAGTGTTCGAGTTACTGGCCAGTACCACTGGCACAAGCTCTTCGAACTCGCTGCCAGAATCACTTCGGCTTCTACAATCTCAGCTACAAGATGAAATGCATCAGTCATCTGTGCTGCAGCAAGAAGCCGAAAGACTAAGGTAGTCCCTACAGAATTCAGATGCATACTTTCTGGTGTAACAGCAAGCACTGGAGGATTTAAGTGCCAAATAAGAGAAAGTTCATAAGCTTGCTAAGCATCTTGTCAGCATTATGGGTACCCAGGATATTGTTTCTTGAGCTCTTCTGTAGTGGTTTCAGTTATGGACTTGTTTTGCTGCGGCGTTTATTTGCACTGGTCGCCAACTTTGACAACCAGTGTATGTGATATGCTGCTTTGTTCCCTATATTTGCACTGGTGGCGAACTTTGATGCCCAATGGATGTAATATGTGTAATAGCCGTGATAGCCTAGCGTAAGTTGCTTGCTTATTTATTTCCTTGTTGTCTTGTTTATTTGTTTTCTTGTAGTCAGTGCAGTTCTTTTTTAGTTTGCTAGTGGACGCAATAACCTTTTTTTAAACTAGGCCACAATAACCATGGGCTACATATTTACTGCAGTGACCCTGGGCCTCCTACGGGCCGTAAAAACAATGGGCCTTCTATGGGCCATAGAAACAATGGGCCTTCTACGGGGCGTAGCATCAATGGGCCTTCTACGGAACGTAGAAACAATGGACCTTCTACGGGCCATAGAAACAATGGGCCTTCTACGGGGCGTAGCATCAATGGGCCTTCTACATGCCATATGATCAATTGGCGAAACATGGGCCCATAACAGACTGCATTATGGGTCGTAAATGGGCTAGAGTTGGAATCTTCCGTTCATGGGCCGACCATAATGGGTCGTCCTTAATCGGCCGTATTTGATGACGCTATGAAAATGGCCCAACAGATTAACGGGCCACAAACAGGCCGACTGTAACCACGGGCTGAATTTGGCCCACGAGAAGAAAAGGCCTGTAATGGGCCATAAGTAACCGAATGCTAGAAATGAGCCCAAGAATAAATGGGCCCTAAGAAGGCCGAAATATAACATGGGATGGAAACGGCCCAATGGAATAAGGGGCCGTTAATGGTTATAAAGTGATACACTGTTCATTACGGTCCAGTTTCACCACGGGCCGTTAATGGGCCAAGAATTACAAAGGGCCTCGTATGGGTCTAAAGACGTCATGGGCTAGAAGTTACAACGAGCTGGAATAATATTAGATGGCCCAAATGACGCTACTGGGCCTAATTCGGATAGGCCGTAACGGGTCGTGAGTTAGCGAGCTGTAAATGGGCTATATGCGAACATGCCATTAACAGGCTTTTCGTAGGCCGGCCCACTACCTTTTCACCAAGTCAAATGGGCCGGCCTTTTTATAGGAATGGGCCTCTGTTGGGTCGTGCCACGTATCGATGTATCATAGGCGCCTTCTGTCCAATGAGTGGATGACATCTGTCCCAATGGTGAGCCGACACGTGGTTCCTCTAGCCATTGAGAATTTTACACGTGGAAAATCCCCATTGGTCCGGGCTGTTAATGGGTTATCGGATCCAAACCGGAACCCGACAGCTTAATGGAGACCCGTTACGGTGGATGCCATGCGTCGGTTACCCTTGATGAAAGAAATTCTATGACGCGTGATTTATCATCATGGAAGTGGACACTTCCGTGATGATAATTTTGGTAATGTCATGGAACACTTCTACGACAACATAGGTATGACTATCTTGATTCTGTCATAAAATTGTCATGGATATACATGCATGATAGAAAACGTGACCTACTGTGACAAACACGTATCATCAGGGAAGTGTATTTTTTTGTAGTGAAGGATTGTTTCCCATATTAACAAGTGACAGTAAATTTCAGGACGTAGTAATAATTATTCCTTACCGATTTCCACTTACCAAGAGTGCTTCACTTCCCGGGAACGGCGCCAAAAAAGAGCCTTCATGACCCACAAGTATATGGGATCAATTGTAGACTTCTTGATAAGTAATAGTGTCGAACCCAGCGAGGAGAAGAAGGAAATGACAAGTGCTTTTCAGCAAGGAAATGTCTGGAAGCCCTGGAATTGTAAGTAACAAAGTAGTTTGATAGCAAGATAATTGTAAGTAACAATAGTAGTAACAAAAGTGCAGAAAGGTAGCCCAATCCTTTTGAGGCAAAGGACGGGACAAACGGTCTCTTATAATAAGCAAAGCGGTCTTGAGGGTACATGCGGATTTCATCTAGTCACTTTCATCATGTTCCTTCGATTCGTGTTCACTACTTTGATAATTTGATATGTGGGTGGGCCGGTGCTTAGGTGTTGTTCTTACTTGAACAAACCTCCTACTTATGATTAACCCTCTTGCAAGAATCTGCAACTACAAGAAAAGTGTTGGGGAACTAGCATGCAATTTCAAAAAAATTCCTACGATCACGCAAGATATATCTAGGAGATGCATAGCAACGAGAGGGGGAGAGTGTGTCCATGTACCCTCGTAGACCGAAAGAGGAAGTGTTAGGTTAATGCGGTTGATGTAGTCGAACGTCTTCATGATCCAACTGATCTAGTACCAAACGTATGACACCTCCGAGTTCAGCACACGTTTAGCTCGATGACGTCCCTCAAACTCTTGATCCAGCAAAGGGTCGTGGGAGAATTTCGTCAGCACGATGGTGTGGTGATGGTGATGGTGATGTGATCCGCGCAGGGCTTCGCCTAAGCACTACGACGCTATGACCGGAGGAGTAAACTATGGAGGGGGAACCGCACACGACTAAGAGAAGAACTATTGTGCTTTGGGGTGCCCCTGCCCCCGTAGGAGGAGGGGAGGAGGCAGCCGACCAAGAGGGGTGTGCCATGGGGGGAGTCCTACTAGGACTCCTAATCCTGGTAGGATTCCCCTTTGCTTCTCCGGAGTGGGTGTGGCACCCCGGCTCAGAGAAACTGGAATGCCCCATATTCCATCCTAGAGATCGAGGTGAAGTCTTCTGGAATACGGCACTTGAGGGAGTCCTGGATTAGGGGGTGTCCGGATAGCCAGACTATACCTTCGGTCGGACTCCTAGACTATGAAGATACAAGATTCAAGACTTCGTCCCGTGTCCGAAAGGGACTTTCCTTGGTGTGGAAGGCAAGCTTGGCGATACGGATATGTAGATTCTCCTACCATTGTAACTGACTCTGTGTAACCCTAGCCCTCTCCGGTGTCTATATAAGCGGGAGGGTTTTAATCCGTAGGACGAACAACAATCATACCATAGGCTAGCTTCTAGGGTTTAGCCTCCTTGATCTCGTGGTAGATCTACTCTTTTACTACCCATATCATCAATATTAATCAAGCAGGACGTAGGGTTTTACCTTCATCAAGAGGGCCAGAACCTGGGTAAAACATCGTGTCCCCTGCCTCCTGTTACCATCTACCTAGACGCACAGTTCGGGACCCCCTACCCAAGATCCGCCATTTTTGACACCGACATTGGTGCTTTCATTGAGAGTTCCTCTGTGTCGTCACTTTTAGGCCCGTTGGCTCCTCCGATCATCAACGACGATGCGATCCAGGGTGAGACTTTTCTCCCCGGACAGATCTTCGTATTTGGCGGCTTTGCACTGTGGGCCAATTCGCTTGGCCATCTGGAGCAGATCGAAAGCTACGCCCCTGGCCATCAGGTCCGATTTGGAAGTTTGAACTACATGACCGACATCCGCGGAGACTTGATCTTCGACGGATTCAAGCCACAGCCGAGCGCGCCGCACTGTCACGACAGGCATGATCTAGCTCTGCCGCCGAACAGTGCCCTGGAGGCCGCACCCGCATCAGCTCCGACCCTTAATTCAGAGCCAACTGCGCCAATCGAGGATGGGTGGTTGGACACCGCCTCGGGGGCTGCAATCTCTACGGCGATCGAGCCGAACACCAGCCCTATTATCTACGAAGCCCGTGACTCCAAGGAGCCGGACTCCGAGCCCTCCGTGCCCCTACCGATCGAACCCGATTGGGCGCCGATCATGGAGTTCACCGCCGCGGACATCTTTCAGCACTCGCCCTTCGGCAATATTCTGAATTCACCAAAGTCTCTCTCTTTATCAGGAGAGCCCTGGCCGGACTATGGTCAGCAAGGTTGGGATGCGGATGATGAAGAAATTCAAAGCCCACCCACCACCCACTTCGTAGCCACTGTCGATGATTTAACCGACATGCTTGACTTCGACTCTGAAGACATCGACGGTATGGACGCCGATGCAGGAGACGATCAAGAACCAGCGCCTATAGGGCACTGGAAAGCCACCTCGTCGTATGATATATACATGGTGGACACCCCAAAAGAAGGCAATGGCGATGGAACAGCGGAGGATGAACCCTCCAAGAAGCAGCCTAAGCGCTGGCGTCAGCGGCGCCGCTCTAAATCCCGCCAAAGCAAAAACGGTGATTCCGGCATGGGCGATAATAACACCCCGGACAGTGCCGAAGACAACCACCTCCAACAAGATTCAGCATAGGAGGATGGAGAAGCCAGCCCTCATGAGAGAGCGGCAGACAGAGAGCTCGAGGACGACAATTATATGCCTCCCTCCAAAGACGAGGCAAGCCTCGACGACGATGAATTTGTCGCGCCGGAGGATCCCGTCGAACAAGAGCGTTTTAAACGCAGGCTTATGGCCACGGCAAGCAGCCTCAAGAAAAAACAGCAACAGCTTAGAGCTAATCAAGATTTGCTAGCCGATAGATGGACTGAAGTCCTTGCAGCCGAAGAGTATGAACTTGAACGCCCCTCCAAGAGCTACCCAAAGCGCAGGTTGCCACCCTGATTAGAGGAGGAAGCACCTAAACCTAAATCACCAGCGCATGATGCGGCTGACCGGCCACCCCGTGGCCGCGACAAAGAGGCCTCTTGGCCCTCGCTCAAGCCGCACCCCGGTGCCGCTAAAAAAATACCAAGGCACGGGAAAACGCGCCAGACCTGCGAGATATATTGGAGGACAAGGCAAGGCAAACAAGATCGATCTATGGATCGTGTGGGCGCCCCACGGCATGAGACGGTAATCGTCACTCCGGATACAGTAAATCCGACTGGGCCGAACACAGTAGACAAAGCTCGTTTGAGCTGCGTCATGATATAGCCAAATACAGAGGCGCCGCACACCCACTATGCTTCACAGATGAAGTAATGGATCATCAAATCCTCGAGGGTTTCAAACCCGTAAACATCGAATCATACGATGGCACAACAGATCCTGCGGTATGGATCGAGGACTATCTCCTTCATATCCACATGGCCCGCGGTGATGACCTACACCCCATCAAATACCTCCCACTCAAGCTTAAAGGACCAGCTTGGCATTCTCTTAACAGCTTGCCAGCAGAATCAATTGGTTGTTGGGAGGACCTGGAAACCGCATTCCTCGACAATTTCCAGGGCACTTATGTGCGACCACCAGATGCCGATGACCTTAGCCACATAATTCAGCAGCCAGAAGAATTGGCCAGACAATTCTGGACACGATTCCTAACTAAAAAAAATCAAATCGTTGACTGTCCGGACGCAGAGGCCCTAGCAGCCTTCAAGCATAATATCCGCGACGAGCGGCTTGCACAGCACCTAGGACAGGAAAAGCCAAAATCTATGGCAGCCCTCATGACACTTATGACCCGCTTTTGCATGGGAGAAGACAGCTGGCTAGCTCGCAGCAACAACATGACCAAGAGCCCTGGTAATTCGGATACCAAGGACAGCAGTGGCAGGTCGCGTCGCAACAAGCAAAAGTGCCGCACTAACGGCGACAATGCTAAGGATACGGCAGTTAATGCCAGATTTAGAGGCTCTAAACCCGGTCAGCGGAAAAAGCCATTCAAAAGAAATACTCCGGGCCCGTCCAGTTTGGACCGAATACTCGACCGCTCATGCTAGATACACGGCACCCCCGAAAAACCATCCAATCACACCAACAGGGATTGTTGGGTGTTCAAGCAGGCATGCAAGTTAAATGCCAAAAGCAGAGACAAGGGGCTACATAGCGATGACGAGGAGGAGCCCCGGCCACCGAACAACAGTGAACAGAAAGGTTTTCCCCCACAAGTGCGGACGGTGAACATGATATACGCAACCCACGTCCCCAAGAGGGAGCAGAATCGTGCGCTAAGGGACGTATACGCGATGGAGCCAGTCGCCCCATAGTTCAACTCATGGTCTTCCTGCCCGATCACTTTTGATCGAAGGGACCACCCCACTAGCACCCGTCATGGCGGATTCGCCGCATTGGTTCTAGACCCAATTATTGACGGATTTCACCTCACTAGAGTCCTTATGGACGGCGGCAGCAGCCTGAACCTGCTTTACTAGGATACAGTGCGGAAAATAGGCATCGATCCATCGAGGATTAAACCCACTAAAATGACCTTTAAAGGCGTCATACCAGGTGTAGTGGCCAACTGTACAGGCTCAGTTACACTTGAAGTGGTCTTCAGATCTCTGGATAATTTCCAAAGCGAGGAGTTAATCTTCGACATAGTCCCGTTCCGGAGTGGCTATCACGCACTGCTCGGGCGAACCGCATTTGCCAAGTTCAATGCAGTGCCGCACTACGCATACCTCAAGCTCAAAATGCCAGGCCCTCGAGGAGTTATCACGGTCAATGGAAACACAGAACACTCTCTCTGAACGGAGGAGCATACTGCGGCTATCGTGGCAGAAGTACAAAGCAACCTCTCAAGGCAGTTCTCCAGTCCGGCCATTAAACGTCTGGACACTAGTGCAGAACCGGGTAATAGCACCGGTTCGTAAGGCCCTTTAGTGCCGGTTCCATAACCGGCACTAAAGTGTGGTCACTAAAGCCCCCCCCCTTTAGTACCGGTTCAGCACGAACCGGTGCTAAAGGGAAACCACGTGGCACGAGCCAACTTCGGGGGCCGGGAGCCCTTTAGTACCGGTTGGTAACACCAACCGGTACTAAATGTTTGTGGGTTTTTGTTTTATTTTGTATTTTTCAATTAAATTTGTGTTATCAATTTAATTTAGGATTGTTTTACGTTATAATGAGTTGTAGTCGTCATCATCATCATCATCATCATCGCATATTAATAAATAAATAAACTCTAGCTAGCTAAAAATCATCGTAGTCGTCTAATTACCACTATTTAATCATCATAGTCATTACCGCTAGCTATCTAATCATCACCAACACTGGCTAGCTTAAAGAGGAAACATTCACTTTGTAACAGAAGCAAAGATATCATCGAGTTCAACATAATCATCACCAACATCGAAGTTCAGGACACGGACCTGAGACACTAATTAAGAGCATGAACTAGTGCTGCTCCCTCTCAGGTAGAATAGCATAGAACATGTATAGCTCTCCTGATTCATCATACTGGAGCATGCAGATGAATCTGTCTCCTAATCTTGGGTTGCACTTCTCCTTGCTGCCCCCTAGTACTTCTCTGCGATCGTTAACAATTTTGCCAAGTTTTGTATGCAAAAGATGCACTAATTAAGGACAAATAGTTAAAATCTTACCATCTTTCGATTATAGATGTGACCGTAGTTCAATACGAT
Organism: Triticum aestivum; assembly: GCF_018294505.1. NCBI lineage: Eukaryota > Viridiplantae > Streptophyta > Magnoliopsida > Poales > Poaceae > Triticum > Triticum aestivum. Next base: position 151,616,406 of record NC_057809.1, read on the forward strand.
CACCATTGGTCGCACGTTTTGAGTACTAACACTTCTAAGTTCAGGAAAAAAATTTGTCTTGACAGTATTAAGATCCTCAAGCCACGAAACATAATGACTTATCTCCTCGTAGTTTAGTTGAGCCCCAGGGCAGTAGTAGGTCCTGTCTACCAAGCGCCGGACATGTTTGCTTGAACCGAAATAAGCTGACAATACAAATTAGTTGTCAACTATTTTTGAATAAACTGTATCAAAGACATAAACATATGCATGCATGGTTGAGAAAAACTCACATAATGGTAGAACTGGAGGCGTTTGCACATCGACCCAGATGTCTATATTACCTTCAATATCATCTTCCGGACGAATATCAAAGGTGACAACCATACCAGGCTCAAATGCTAAACATGTCCAACAATTACCTATCTTATCCAAGACAAAAATTCTTGCATGGCAGGGGATGCGCTAGTAGAATAGTGAAAATTTAAAATTATAAGTTGAAGCAAATGAAGCATAAGTTTTGCATTCAAATAATAATTGACAAAGTGACTTACTGTATCAACTTCGAATGTCTCATCCAGCTTGATGCTGAAGCGCCTACCATCAACAAGGAAATTTCTGTCGCACAGGCCGCGCTGGTCTTCACAGCGTTCGCACATAATGAAATCTTTTTCGTCGTCAGATGACATTTCCTATGTTCATATAGGTGAAACATTAAACACCTATTACTATATAACATTAATTAATATCTAGCCAAATATATATTCATCTAACATTTGACATTAATATATCTGACTATATTCATCTCTAACAATTGACATTACTATATATTTAACTTTTCTATCTAATTCATCTAACATTCGACATTAATCTAACATTTATATAAACTCAAAATATATAAAAAATTAAATAAACAGAAAAACTCATTAACAAATAATATTTTAGTTAGATCATCAAATCTCAGATACCTAAATTTTCTTACTAAAAATAAACTAGTTATATTAATTATTGAACTAGTTCAAATCTCATATACCTAAATAAACTAGTTATATTAATTATTGAACTAGTTCAAATCTCATATACCTAAATAAACTAGTTCGACAAT
>NC_057809.1:151617511-151617893 GCF_018294505.1 Triticum aestivum
AATTTTCTTACTAAAAATAAACTAGTTATATTAATTATTGAACTAGTTCAAATCTCATATACCTAAATAAACTAGTTCGACAATTTTCTTACTAAAAATAAACTAGTTATATTAATTATTGAACTAGTTCAAATATCATATACCTAAATAAACTAGTTCGATAATTTTCTTACTAAAAATAAACTAGTTATATTAATTATTCAACTAGTTCAAATCTCTAGTTCGACAATTTTTTATCTAGCTAATTCATCTAACATTCGACATTAATCAAACATTCGATCATCTAATTAACTTTTCTAAAAAACAGAAAATAAGTAAAAAAATGTGTGTGTGTGTGTGTGTGTGTATGTGTTTGTGTAGTGTGTACGTATATATGTGTGTG
>NC_057809.1:151617915-151619422 GCF_018294505.1 Triticum aestivum
TATATTAATTATTCAACTAGTTCAAATCTCTAGTTCGACAATTTTTTATCTAACTAATTCATCTAACATTCGACATTAATCAAACATTCGATCACCTAATTAACTTTTGTAAAAAAAACAGAAAATAAGTAAAAAATGTGTGTGTGTGTGTGTATGTGGGTGTGTGTGTGTGTGTGTGTGTGTAGTGTGTACGTATATATGCATGTGTGTGTATGTGTGTATGTGTGCGGCCCCGTACGCCGCCGCCCCGTACGTACGAGCGGGGTGCCAGCGTACGGGGCGGGGGCGGCGGCATACATACGGGCTGGGGCGCCGCCATACGGGCCGGGTGCGACGACGACGGACGGCGGCGCGGCGGGTATACGCGAGAGCGAGAGACGTATGGGACCGCGGCGGGACGACGACGGACGGCGGCGCGCGGCATTCGGGGCGGCAGCGCGAGACGGCGACGACGACGGGCGGCAGCGGGGACAGCGACGACGACGACGGACGATGAGCGACGGGCGGCGAGGACGGGTTCGAGCGGCGCGCGAGAGGTTGGAGACGAAAGAAGTGGGAGATCTAACTGAATTTTCGTAAGTGTTGTATATATAGGAGAGGCCTTTAGTACCGGTTGGAGCCACCAACCGGTACTAAAGGCCAACTTTGGCCAGGCCAAGAGGCGGGAAGAGCAGGCCTTTAGTACCGGTTGGTGGTTCCAACCGGTACTAAAGGGTGGTCTTTAGTACCGGTTGGAGCCACCAACCGGTATTAAAGGCCTCGCGCTGCCACCCCAAAGTTTAGTCCCACCTCGCCGGGCGAAGGGCAGCCGCACTAGTTTATAAACCCAGCCGCGGCTACCTCTTCGAACTCCTCTATATAGCAGGCTTTTGGGCCTAATTAATTAGGGCGCGCTGCCCTGTGAGCCTGCTGGCCCTTCTGGGCCTGCATTTGCACACCCTAGGTCTGGCAGGCCCACTGGGCAGCGCGCCAACAAATTTTTTATATAGTTTTTTCTTTTCTGCATTATTTATTTTCTTCTATTTATTTTTAGTAGTTTTTTATATAGTTTTTTCTTTTCTGCATTATTTATTTTCTTCTATTTATTTTTGAGTAATTTTTTTGTATAGTTTTTTATTTTCTACATTATTTCTTTTCTTCTATTTATTTTCTTTTGGAAATTGAATGCTGCATACTGAACAATTAGGTAAATGACCGAAAAACAACAAATGATGTCAGAACATGTTGGAAATTGATGACGTCGCTTTGAATGCTGCATACTGAACACAAAAGAAGTCCGGAGTTCAAATAAGTTTAAAAAACATTGAAGTGGCCGTGTAACAGATGAGTTCTCGTCCGAAACCCTGATAATCCGAAAGAGTATGTCTAGTTTGTACACGAAGTGCGTCTAGTTTTTGCCGTGACCCTCTCTACTCTTTCGTGCATGCTATGCAGGTGATATGATGATACCATGCCAAGTTTCAACATTTTCAGGATTCATTTTGTAGTGATTTTCAATTTCACGGTC
>NC_057809.1:151619925-151631383 GCF_018294505.1 Triticum aestivum
AATGCTGCATACTAAACACAAAAGAAGTCCGGAGTTCAAATAAGTTTAAAAAACATTGAAGTGGCCATTTAACAGATGAGTTCTCGTCCGAAACCCTGATACTCTGAAAGAGTTTGTCCAGTTTGTACACGAAGTGCGTCCAGTTTTTGCCGTGACCCTCTCTACTCTTTCGCGCATGGTATGCGGGTGATATGATGATACCATGCCAAGTTTCAACATTTTCAGGATTCATTTTGTAGTGATTTTCAATTTCACGGTCACTTAGCTCTCTAAACAATTAGGTAAATGACCGAAAAACAAAAAATGATGTCAGAACATGTTGGAAATTGATGACGTCGCTTTGAATGCTGCATACTAAACTCAAAAGAAGTCCGGAGTTCAAATAAGTTATTAAAAATAAAAAAGAGGTGCAATGCTGGTTAATTTGCTTCAAGCCATTCGGAATAGTGTGGACTGCACTGCACATAGCTCAGTGCAATCTATGCTCTTCCGCAAGGCTTGAAGCTAATCAACATGTAGGTGAGCATTGCAACTCTTCGTCATTGTGTGTGCACTCACGGCTTATAAACCGCTCATACTGCCTCTCTCTTGGCGAGGTGGGACTAAAAATCATGTTACAAAGAAACTCTAGTACCGGTTCATGGCATGAACTGGTACTAAAGGTCTTCGTGGGGGCCCCAGACTGACCATAGCCTGACACAGCCTCATTAGTATCGGTTCATGGCATGAACCGGTACTAAAGGTTATCCACGAACCGGTACTAATGATGCCCGCCCGCCTAGCCGTTGGAACCAGCACTAATGGTCACATTAGTGCCGGCTCAAATTCAAACCGGCACTAATGTGCTTCACATTTGACCCTTTTTCTACTAGTGGGACACCGTCAAGCGCGCCCGGAGTAACCTACAACAAGACCGCCGGACACGTTCCGAGCAAGCGTAGCAATGCGGCCCCAACCCCAGCCCTCGCGAACTTGCGAAACTAGTGTTGCACGTACATAACTACGCTCTAGAAATACCGTGGGCACAGGGGGAGGGGCACCATCACGGCACGCCCAAAACGCGGCTTAAACCACACTAGAGGCTGCCGATTTCTTAATTTTCTCTTATTTTCAGGACTCCATTCTTCGGAAGGATTGTTCGGCAGTACAATTGCTGCACAAATGATACAACCAGGGAAGCAGAAAACTACGCCGCACAATGGAACACTAAGGTGGTCTCTATAACGAGCAGTATACCCGTTTCACATAACATTCCGCAGCTTGCCCCTGGAAAGGACATGTGAAATTGTCCCCTATTTTGCTTATTGCAGTATTTGTATCGTTCTGCTCTGATCGCAGCTTTTTTAAATAAACAATGCATAGCTTCCGCCTATTATTGCATTACTCTTTTTTACGAATATATGTTCATTAATGACATGTTGCACCCGTACACTTTGGTACGACCAATACACCAGGGGCTTAAGTACCCCACAATACGGTGTGAGAAGTCCGAACACTTTCACAAGTGCGGCACCCCGAACTTATATCATTATATGCATCGGCTCCGAATCATGTCTTGGGTCAATAGTTGGGTTTGCCTGGATCGTATGTTTTGGTACCTTACGTTCCGTTATATTGGCTAAGGTAGCACTAGGAGAACTACTGTGATTGTGCCCCGGTTGAGCTGGGCTAAGCACCTCAGTAGAGAAAGCTAAACTGACCGTCATGATGAGGCGAGAGCTGGTTGCTGTTCGAGAGGTTTTCGAGTCCCTAAAGACTTATGCCGCTTAGAGCGAGGAGTCGGCTTTGTCCGGCCAAGGCGTGGATAGCGCCCCGAACTCGGTCTTCCGAACACTAGGGGCTTCACCGAAATTTAAAATTATAGAATTCTATGGCTAAGTGAGAGTGTTCAAGCATTATAGTCCGATTGCCTTGTTCGTCGTGTTGAGCGCCTCCCTCGAAGGACCCAAGAATGGGAAAAAGAGCGCTCATGTTTATCCCGAACACCCCAACACTCGTGCCATGGGGGCAGAAGCCGACGACTCGCCATCTCTCAAATTTGATAAACTGCCGCACAGAAGGTAATATTTTAAATTCAAAAGGCCTTGCTTAGCGCACATGAACAATTTTTCAGCGCACAGGACAAAACGAGCGAGTTTACTGAAAAATTACATCCATGGAACATTCCTATGCCACAAGGCGGGCACCCTTCAGAATGCCCTCATAATACATCTCGGCCTTGCGATGCTCCTTGCCCGGCGGTGGCCCGTCCTTGACAAGCTTCTCAGCATCCGGCTTGCCCCAGTGCACCTTCGCACGGGCAAGCGCCCTACGGGCACACTCGATGCATACGAAGCGCTTGATGACTTCGAGCCTTGGACAGGCCCCCACCAGCCGCCTCACCAGCCCAAAGTAGCTCCCAGGCATGGCCTCCCCAGGCCACAGCTGGACTATGAGGCCCTTCATGGCCTGTTCGGCCACCTTATGGAGCTCGACCAGCTGTTTCGGCTGGTCGCTTAAGGGCACCGGGTGTTTGGCCTCAGCATACTGACACCAGAACACCTTCTCCATCGAGCTTCCCTCCTCGGCTCGGTAGAAGGCGGCGGCATCCGACACGCTACGGGGCAGGTCTGCGAATGCTCCTGGAGAGCTCCGGATTCGGGTAAGTAACAAGTAATTCACTTTTACGTGCTTGCTTTGCATAAAGAATGCCTTACCCGCCGCTATCTTTTTTATTGCCTCAACCTCCTGGAGGGCCTTCTGGGCTTCGGCCTTGGCAGACTTGGCATCTTCAATGGCCGCCGTGAGCTCAGACTCTCGCGTCTTCGAGTCAAGCTCCAAACTCTCATGCTTTTTCATGAGAGCCTGGAGCTCTTGCCGCACCTCGCCAACCTGCGTCTCATGCTTCTCCCGCTCGGTGCACTCCGTGGCTGCCCTCTGCTCGGCCTCGGACAGCGCTTGCTTAAGGGTCGCCACCTCAGTTGTGGCCCCTGCAATAGCCACGTTAATCCTGTCACTTTTTGCAATTGCACCTTTCACATATTTAAATAAGGTATTTCTTACCTTCCTTCTGCTCGAGCTGCTGCTTGGCTAGGCCGAGCTCTTGCTCGGACCACTCAAGGTTCTGCTTCAGCGTGCCCACCTCCGCAGTCAGTGCGGCGGATGCTAGCAGCGAAGCCTGCATACGCATATTGACTTACTTTTGTTAGACTCCTGCGAACGTTATTAGATCCTCTATTCGGCTTTTCTTTTCAAACTCCAAACAGAGCATCAGGGGCTACTGTCTATGCGGTAATATTTTTACATATCTTTTACTTACCTCAAAGCCTGTTAGAAGGCTGGCACAGGCTTCAGTCAGTCCGCTCTTGGTGGACTGAACCTTCTGGATCACCGCACTCATAACAGTGCGGTGCTCCTCGTCGATGGAGGCGCCGTTAAGCACCTACAGTAAATTGTCTGGTGCCTCCGGTTGGACGGAGGTCACCGGCTCGGTAGGCTTGCTCCTCTTGGAAGGAGGCTGCGTACCGGAGTCCGGAACCGTTGACGGTTCCGGCGCGGTGTCCGGCTCAAGGCCGGACTCGGAGCCCTTGGGGGTTTTATCCCCTTCACGCTTGGAGTCCGGGAGGTCGCCTTGCGGCGCCTCCAGGACCACCTCCTCCTGGCTTGGAACCTGTTGGGACGCCACCTGGGCGTCGTCCGTAGGGTGGGGGGAGGTAGCCGTCGGAAGCGAATTCACATCCGACGAATCCAGGGAGCCGCTCGACGACTCGTCGAGCCTGGCCTTGGGCGGACTGCATAAACATGTTCGGCGTAAGGAGGAGTTGTGCAAGAAAGGAACACTATGAATTGCTCTGGTGTCCGAATACTTACCATCTCGCCAGGGGCTTGGCCCTGTGCGGCCACTCCTCTTCGCCGTCGTCGGCGTTGGTGGAGTAGTCCGGAGGAAGGGTCTTCCCCCTCTTGGACCCTTCGTCCTCCCCAGTTGGGGCGGCCTTCCTTTTCTTCTCTCCCCCCGCTGGAGGGGGAGAGGTCTCTTCTTCCTCCTCCTCGTCTTCACGGGAGGAGTGCGCCTTGGAGTCGTCGGATGATGAACCCGACACCTCCTAGCGCCGGGCACTCTTTCGAGTTCCCATGGCCTTCTTCTTGGCCTTCTTCTCTGGCACCACATAGGGTGCCGGAACCAGCAGCTTCGCCAAGCGAGCGTCCGCTAGGCCTTCGGGCAAAGGAGCAGGACAGTTGATCTGTCCGGACGTCTCCTACCAATCCTGTCAAAGGTAAGGGAGCTTAGATCCTACATGGAGTCAAACTATGAAAAAATCATACCCTGTAAGAGGTAAAAGAAGCTTACCGCACGAGCGTGACGCTGCGTGCTGAATCCGTGATCCTCAGTAGCGGATGTGGGGGCCTCGGCGCCCTTGAAAAGCACCTTCCAGGCATCTTCATACGTCGTGTCGAAGAGCCTGCTCAGAGTTCGGTGCTGCGCCGGGTCAAACTCCCACAGGTTGAAAGCCCGTTGTTGACATGGGAGGATCCGGCGGATGAGCATAACCTGGACTACGTTAACAAGTTTGAGCTTCCTGTCCACCAGGGTTTGGACGCATGTTTGGAGTCCGGTCAGCTCTCTTTTTTTACCCCACGACAGGCCCATCTCTTTCCAGGAGGCTAGCCGCATAGGGGGTATGGATCGGAACTCGGGGGCTGCGACCCATTCAGGGTCGCGCGGCTCGGTGATGTAAAACCACCCCGATTACCATCCCTTTAGGGACTCCACGAAGGAGCCCTCAAGCCACAGGACATTGGGCATCTTGCCCACCATGGAGCCTCCGCACTCCGCCTGGGTGCCGCGCACCACCTTCGGCTTGACATTGAAAGTCTTGAGCCATAGGCCGAAATGGGGGCGGATGCGGATGAAAGCCTCGCACACGACGATAAACGCCGAGATGTTGAGGACAAAGTTCGGGGCCAGATCGTGGAAATCTAGGCCATAGTAGAACACGAGCCCCCGGACAAATGGGTGGAGAGGGAAGCCCAGTCCGCGAAATGGGGGAGGAACACCACCCTCTCATGGGGCTGGGGGTGGGGATGAGCTGCCCCTCTTCGGGAAGCCGGTGCGCAATGTCGTTAGACAAGTATCCGGCCTTCCTCAGTTTTTTGATGTGTCCCTCCATGACGGAGGAGACCATCCACTTGCCTCCCGCTCCGGACATGGCTGGAGAAGGTTGAGGTGGGGTGTGCGGACTTGGGCGCTGGAGCACGAGTGCGCGGAAATGGATAGGCAAAGGAGGAAGAAGGCGTGGATGAAAAGGTAGATCCTTATTCCCTTATATGGGCGGACGCGACTATGCATCCCCACCAGCCTGGTAAAACTCGCTTATCTCCCAAGCGCCGTAATCAATGGTGCGGTTGGGTTACCCACGCCCGTATTGATGAGAATCCCGGAATAAGGGGACACGATCTCTGCTTTGACAAGACGTGCCAAGGAAACCGCCTCACTGAAAGCGCTGAGGTGGAACAGTAAAATGATTCGAATAAAGACCTGGCCGTGGTGTGATGTCACGCTATGGAATACGTCAGCAGATTAGATTTGTGTAAATATTATTCTCTCTATGGCAATATGTGGAAACTTATTTTGCAGAGCCGGACACTACCTTTGTGTTCAAAATCTTCTATGAAGTACTTGGAGGAGGAACCCGCCTTGCAATGCCAAAGACAATCTCCGCGCCGGACTCGTCGTCATTGAAGCCTAGTTCAGGGGCTACTGAGGGAGTCCTGGATTAGGGGGTGTCCGGATAGCCGGACTATACCTTCGGCCAGACTCCTGGACTATGAAGATACAAGATTGAAGACTTCGTCCTGTGTCCGGAAGGGACTTCCCTTGGCGTGTGGAAGGCAAGCTTGGCGATACGGATATGTAGATCTTCTACCATTGTAACCGACTCTGTGTAACCCTAGCCCTCTCCGATGTCTATATAAGCCGGAGGGTTTTAGTCCGTAGGACAAACAACAATCATACCATAGGCTAGCTTCTAGGGTTTAGCCTCCTTGATCTCGTGGTAGATCTACTCTTGTACTACCCATATCATCAATATTAATCAAGCAGGATGTAGGGTTTTACCTCCATCAAGAGGGCCCGAACCTGGGTAAAACATCGTGTCCCCTGCCTCCTGTTACCATCCGCCTAGACGCACAGTTCGGGACCCCCTACCCGAGATCTGCCGGTTTTGACACCGACAGCACTGCTTAGCATAGAACAAATCAGTTCTTTATTACAATCTATATGGGTACAAGGGGGTTACATCGGCACAGCGAAACAACGCATGCCACGGTTGCTCCATGCAAGCAGCAGAACAACACGAAGCAGCGGAATGGCTACTAGCAGTGGAACAGCGACGGCGGTGGTGAACTCCACTCTGCAAGGACTCTAGCTGGAATGCTTATCCTAGCTCGCAAACAAGGAATCCACGAAAAACAAGCAATCAAATCCGACATGACCTGAAAACTGGCATGACACGCCAGGTCAGCACATTGAATGTACTTGCAAGCTCACAGCAACCAAGAGCAATCAAGACAGACAATACCATGGAAATTACAGGTTAACAAGGATTAACATGACGCTATCAGAACAACATAGCATGAGCAATATGATACAGCTAGAACAATATGAGCATGGCATGAACATATGAACATGGTAATACTAGCATGCAACAGGATGAATCTGTCATGCACCAACTTACTCTGCTCGGGTTACCTCGTAACCATCACATGCATCACTTACCATCACGGACATCACACGATCATCTCAGGATCCAATCAAGCTTGGTATTACAATACCGTAGTAATCATTATATGACCACAAGGAGCTTGACCTTTACCCTTGACTCTCGCATAATACCACAAATATTCAACAACTCGGTATCCTCGATACCATAGTGATCCTTACTCGATCACAAACAATCTCTTTCTTGTCACCGAACTAGGGTTGTTATTAAGCACATTATTATTATTACTGTTGACCCATAGTGTGACCGACTACGAACTAGGCCCTTATCCGCGGGCGCGGCTATTGATGGATTTAATACACACTCTGTAGAGGTTAGCACACTGTACCCACATCACCGAACCCATGGCCTCACACTCCCATTCGGGTGGACCAATGGCGTTCCGACAAAACTAATCTACTGCCATGACACTCTCCCGGCCACTCTGACCAACTCCCCTTTGGGCTAAGTCATGGGTGGCCCCGTGCCTACCAAAGGCATCAACGGCCACCGTCGTGGCAAAACATAAACGGTCCCAAACAGGGACAAAAGTGCGCAAAACAACTCAGGCACACAAGGCTTATGCCGTCCTACCCGGCCAAGGTAGCGCCCGCGCAAAACCTTCCCTCGTTGGAGGCACCGGTGAGAAGCATGACAATAGACCCATTTAGGACCCCCCCCCCCATAAGGCAAGTGTGGTTGCACTGGTCAGCTCGATTTGGTGGCACCATGACTCAGCCAACAGTTGTTCAAGTTCATTATTATCAGGTTAAACTTGAATGAAATATGTTGAGCCATGATAAAAATAACATGATGCAACTATAATGCATGAACATGATATCAACATAAGCATGGGGGTGCATCACAATCAACGAGCATAAAACAACATTTAACCATTTATCTAGATGAGCATGGCATACTGATGAGCATGAAAATCACAAATAGAACAGTACTCATAGCAAACATGACCACTAGCATCAACAATAAATACCATGCAATAACATAACATAACTATAAAACTACCATGCTAGCATTTAACCAACTTGGTGCAAATGAACATGCACAACCACGGTACTCGGAACAGACGATAGTCGTGCACCAACATGTACTATTACCCAGCATGGCCAATATTAAAGTAATACTAGTATGAAGAACATAATAACAGAGTGGAAGAAAACATGGCATGACGGTAACCACCGATCCATAAGCATAACCAAAATAACAATAGCAATAGTAAAACGAACAGACAGTCACTACTGTAGGATGCTGCTAACACGACACTATAATTAGAGACCTTTCGAGAAACTTTGTGCGATGCCATAATTGCAAATGATGCTGTATGAAAACCGTCAGAAATGTATAAAACGTTTGCGATGACGGATGCATCAAACACGGTTCAAGTTTTATTTGCATGTGCGATGAAGGGCATACGGTTCAGTTCAATGAACTGTTTGCGATGAGGAGGAACAAAATAAACGGGCAGCCAGATGAAGGCGTGTGTAGTACACATCGGTTCACTCGGATGAACTGTTTGTGATTAGGCAACACAAAAGAAATGATGAGCCAGATCCAAGGTGTGTGCGATATACGGCATGCGGTTCACTCGGATGAACTATTTGTGATTAGGCAACACAAAAGAAACGGTCGGCCAGATCAAGGTGTGTGGGATATACGGCATGCAGTTCACTCGGATGAACTGTTTGCGTTGACACAAGAGTACATAAACGGTTCAACTTAACAAGACGTGTGTGTTGTGCGATGGGATTGCATGCAGTTCAGTCGGCCCTTGTCATCAGTGTGTGACCTCTGTGGAAACCGTTCGCTCCCCAGGAGCCTCTTCGTGTACCGTGGCAACCGTCCACCGACTCTTCACCTTTCCCCCTCGATTTTGGGACTGTTGTCGCATGCTAGCTCTTCCTCCCTCCTCCATTTGCCTTCACCCTTCCTTCTGCCATTGTTTGATCATCATCTCCTTGGAGGGAACAAGACGGAAACGACCCTGTTATTCTTGCCCCGATCTGAATGATGACACGGTGGAGGAACTCATTGATCCGTGCGACATCATCACCTCAGCTAGCATGGCAGGTTCGTTCAAGACCATTCTCGACTCAACTAATAACATCATTACAAGGAACCCAATGGTTCAGGAGCGATTTGATATCCCCTATATTCTTCGTTGTGACCCTGCTGACTAGCGCGGGGACGAGGGAAGCCTCGCCTTGTGTAAGTTGATGCGGCTTGATAATGATACATATGATGTTAAGATGCCATCGCTTGAGGGTAAGGCTTGTGCAGGCGCAAATGGATATTGGGTTGTTTATATTGGGTACAACTACGAGTAGGAACTAGTGAATGTGTACACTCGTCACAAGGTTCCACTTTGAAAAATCTCAGACGACTGCCCAGAGGTTGAGTACACCGGTATTCTACGTGAGTTCAAATACAATCATGCTGACTGCCGTCTACGGAAGATAGCAATTTGTTGAGTTCCCAACCACTCTTGGGGTTATAGGAATGCTTATGTTGTCGCTATCTTCGACAAGCTTGTTGCCGTCCTTCATGGTTCGACTCGATGGATATTGCTCAAAAATCAATTTCTGTACACTGATGAGTACTGTGATGCAATTCAATACGAGGGTCTTGTGTTCGCTGCCACCACTCGTGACACTGTTTTTGCATGGAATCCTGATGATTTCAGTATGTTTGTCTTTTTGGGGAACGTAGCAATAATTCAAAAAATTCCTACGTGTCACCAAGATCAATCTAGGAGATACTAGCAACAAGAGAGAGGGAGTGCATCTTCATACCCTTGAAGATCGCTAAGCGGAAGCATTACAAGAACGCGGTTGATGGAGTCGTACTCGCGGCGATTCAAATCATGGAAGATCCAATCTAGAGCCGAACGAACGGTGCCTCCGCGTTCAACACACGTACAGCCCGGGGACATCTCCTCCTTCTTGATCCAGCAAGAGGAGATGAGAAGTTGAGGGAGAACTCCAGCAGCACGACGGCGTGGTGGTGGAGTTTGTGGTATTCCTGCAGGGCTTCGCTAAGCTCTACGGAGGAGAAGGAAGAGATGGAGGAGGGAGGGGCTGCGCCAGGGAAGGGGTCTAGATTTCTGGCAGCCCTCCCACCCCCACTATTTATAGGAGAAGGGGAGAGGGGGCCGACCCCTTCAGATCCCATCTAGGGGAGGGGCGGCGGCTAGGGAGGGAACCCTAGATGGGTTTTGGGTGCCCCCACCCCTAGGAGACTTGCCCCCCAAGCCAGGAGGGGAGGCTGCCATAGGGGAGGCGCCCCCACCTCTCCTGGTTACGTGAGATGGGGTGGGAGGGGCGCACAGCCCCTTAGTGGGCTGGTGTGCCCCTTCCCCTTTGCCCATAAGGCCCCCCAACACTTGCCGGGGCCTCCGAAACCACTTTCGGACACGCTGGTCATCACCCGGCCACTACTAGGAAAAGGGCTATAGATGGAATTGACACTAATGGCGCACCAGACATGTGGTGCGCCATTACTATATACTAATGGCGCACCATGTGTTGGTGCACCATTAGTGTGCAAATACTAATGGCGCACCACGTCCACGGTGCGCCATTATTAATTTTTTTTTAATTTTTTCAAAACAACTAATGGCGCACCGTGGGAGTGGTGCGCCATTACTAGCTGAACTAGTAATGGCGCACCACATCCACGGTGCGCCATTAGTAAAATAAATTTAATTTTTTCAAAACTACTAATGGTGCACCGTGGGAGTGGTGCACCATTACAAGTTGAACTAGTAATGGTGCGCTTAGTAACTTGGCCCAAACATTCGCCCGAATGCACACACCCCCATGGACCGCCTTTTCAGTTTCAAAAAAATAAATAAAAGAAAATGATAGAAATGTCAAAAAAAATAAAAGAAAATAAGATTCCCATGTGATATGTGGTCTAGTTGTTAGCAAAATTTACAAACATGAATTTTCGACTTTTTTGCAAAATCTCTCGAGAATTTGTAAAAATGGGCATAACTTTTGCGTACGAACTCGGATGAAAAAGTTTTTTATATGAAAAATCATCTACTCGAAAAGTTACATCCGAATTTAACGGGGGAACCCAGTTAAACATTTTCAAAATCCTCGAAAACCTAACAGAAAAAAAGATACTGGGCTTTTAAGATCTGGAGAGGCAAAAAAATTCAAAAAAAATTCAAACTTACTAATGGCGCACCTGCCCATGGTGCGCCATTAGTATCTTCCCGCCTTCAAAATTCAAAATAAGTCAACAAAATAAAAAAAGTTACTAATGGCGCACCTTCCCATGGTGCGCCATTAGTATCTTCCCACCTTCAAAATTCAAAATAAGTCAAAAAAATAAAAAATAAAAGTTACTAATGGCGAACCTGCCCATGGTGCGCCATTAGTATCTTCCCGCCTTCAAAATTCAAAATAAATCAAAAAAAATAAAAAAAAGTTAGTAATGGCGCACCTGCCCACGGTGCGCCATTACTATGTCGTATATATGGCTAGGCGCACCTCCTCCACTCCACCTCTCCTCCACTCCATCTCCTCCTCTCCTCTCCTCCACTCCATCTCCATCTCCTCCTCTCCTCCACTCCATCTTCCCTTCTCTCCTCCACCATACTACCCTCCTCCTCTCCGGCGACCTCCTCCTCCTCCTCTCCGGCGACCTCCTTCTCCTCTCCGTCGAACTCCTCCTCCTCTCCGGCGGCCTCCTCCTCC